>NC_090809.1:38760133-39060133 GCF_036512215.1 Solanum lycopersicum | reverse complement strand
TTGAAACGGAGGGAGTATTATTTATGTTCTGGTTTGTTAATATATTTTTAATTTGTTTATAGTTTTCAATGTTTATATATTTTATTTTAAATTTGGACTTGTAAAAATTATAAATATTTTATTTTGTATTAAGATCCGAAGTTACATTTATTTGTTATAATTTTTCAAATTCGAAGGTTATAATATACTTTGTAAATATTTTTTGTATTCAGTTTGTCTCTAGCCTTCAATCTTATTAATTTAACATAATGAACGATTTCAAAAAAAATATTTTGTACTCGTGTGAATTTTACAATCTTTTCAAAAAATTCTATTCACTTAACATTTTTTAAGTTTAGTTTATCATACAAGAAAGTAAAATAACATTTGATC
Source organism: Solanum lycopersicum (assembly GCF_036512215.1). NCBI lineage: Eukaryota > Viridiplantae > Streptophyta > Magnoliopsida > Solanales > Solanaceae > Solanum > Solanum lycopersicum. Next base: position 39,059,761 of record NC_090809.1, on the reverse strand, counting down.
GATTTTTCAACTACAATATAGTAGTAAAAAATAAAAAAAATTGAAAAATTGAAAAAAAAAATGACTTTATATGATTTTATTTTATTTTTAGATTTAAGAAATCGACATAATTGGTTTAGATTTTTTTAATGAAAAAATAAAACGAACTGACCTATGTACACCCTTAACTATGTTGAGTATCTTATCCTTAAGTACTTCATAGGTGAGTAAGTTTAAGTATTGAGTATCGTTGAGTATTTTTTTAGTTGAGTAAGTTTGAAAATAGGCAAGTATGTTTTTTTTTATTAAGTTCAAGCTTATGTTTGTGTTTTAGAATTCCCCTAACATGCTCGTACATTCCATGTACTGAGCCATTTGACCTCCATCCTTTCATGATGCATATTTAGATGATTAAGATCATTAATAGGAGATTCGTTGATATCACATGGAGTTCGAGTTAGCTATGGTGAGCCTCCTTCATTTACTTTTCTGTTTTGTCAAGATGTCATCGAGTTTTGTCGGGACTTCCATCTTTGTCATTTAGAGGCTTCATAGATAGAAAGTAAAGTTTGAGAAGTTTGTTTAATTTATCTTATTAAATGTATGAAAGACTTGAGTTGCTTATTGTTGATTACTTGAGTATTCTTTTTTATTCAAAGCTACTCATTTGAGTTAAAAATTTGTAACTTTCATAAAATTTATTTTGTTTTAAGCTTTGTATGCTTAAGTTAGTCTTCCACTTGTAGTCAGCCATGATGATGGTTCGCTTGGGGACCAACAATGATTCTCGAGTGTCGACCACGTTCAGGGCGTAGGCTCGGGTCGTGACACTTATGAATCCTTTTTTGTGAGAAAAACTCTTTCATAAAAATGATTTGAGTAATGTGTGAGAAATCATTTCGCAACAACAACATTGATACTTTACTCTCAATGTAACCTTAAATCATTTATATTAATTTGGGGAAAAAGTCGGAAAATATTTCAACTTTGGTCGAATTTGTTGTGAGGATAATAAACTTTCATGAGTATCTATTACCTCCCTAGACTATTTAATATCGTATTTTGAATATATATATTTGCCCACGTGGACATAAAACTAATGCAAAATTATAAATAGTAATGTTTCCATGTGGACACATATATACCTCTAAAATACACAATCAAATAGTTCAAGAGGTAAAAAATACATTATTAATAGTTAAGGAGGTAATCGATCTTCATAAAAGTTTAGTATCACAACAACAAACTCGATCAAAGTTGAGGTATTTTTCAGACCCTTATCCCTATTAATTTCATAAAACAACATGCATATCTTTATAAATTCATTTTTTATAGTTCATAAGTTTCATTAGATGATCATAATCTAGAATTGATGGATCATGCATCGGTTCTTGTGGATCTAACTTTAAAACATGTGATTACTTCAATTCATGCACAAAAAGATCGAAAACAATCAATTAAATCATAATTGAAAAGAACTCATGAATATTGAATAAAATCCTAATTTTGATTGGAGATTCTAAGTTATAAAATTGGATAATTTAGGAACTCTATGGAGGAAAGGACTCCATAGGTGAACACTATCATACCTTAGCAATCAAAAGTGAATTGGAGCTCTGCAAGCCAAACCCTGTCGTTCTCCTTCCTTAGTTCATGAGGGAAGTGATCTTGGAGGAAATTTAGAGATTTTAGAAGAATGATTTAGAATGACTAGTTTTTAGGCTTAAAAGACTTATATCAGACTTAGAATTAGGATCAAAGTACCTATTTTAGGCATTAATCAATTAGGAAGACTTAAAAGCCCTTGAAAATAACAATAGACCCATCCTACATTTGAACCTACGATCTGTAGGTCTTTCAACACATTGTCCTGGTCAACCATAGAAATGATCAGAGTCTATTAATTTAGACCAACTTTAGACGGAACCCATGCACGAATCGTAGGTCTTCCTACGGTCCGTAAATGTCAACCGTAGAAATTAACTTTAAGTTTTAAAACTTCACTAAGTCTTAGGGTCACTTACGAGACCTATCTACAACTCGTAGATGGGATGACGGGTCGTCCTAGTGAACCGTTTTAAGAAATTAATTTCTCCATTCCTTTGATTGTCACCGACAATCTGCAGAAGCTTCTACTATCATAGATGGAAACCGTATACACAACATGTAACCCAAAAATTTATTTTCTCTTTTTTCTAAATTCTGAGGTGTTATAAATTTACAATAATTTTATTATTGTTTATTTAAACAAAATTAAAACTTTCATTAATTCCAAAGATAAATTCAAATCATTAATAATATTTTTTCAAAAATTTGCTATAATTATTATTTGAGAAAGCTGATAACAGAAAAAATGATAATAACCAAGATAATCTTTAAATTAATATATCATTTATCAACACATCACTAGTCATTCTCATTTTTCAACTAATATTTACATTGTCTGTTCTTTATATATTTCAAAGAAGGAAACGATAAGAGGTATACGACTCTCAGCGAAAAATCGATAACATAATGCTATAAAATCTCTATCATATTAGTCTTAGGCATGATTATCTAACAAGTTATTTACGGTGGTGTCATTTTCTATGAAAGTTGCTTCATTTGTATATTATTTATAAGAAATCACCTGAAAAATATAGCATATAAAAATCATTACATCAATAATAATAATAATAATCATAATAATAATAATAATAATAATAATAATAAATAGAAAAAAATATTTTAAAAAAATAACAATCAAAATAAACGCCAAAGGTATGTTTTTTTACCTCTAGGATCGGACCTATGTTTTTACCGTCTTACGTATGAGACTTACAACCTAAATTCTAGAATTTGCATCTTCACTTTTCATTCTGAAATATTTTTCATACGCTCCACCCCCGAAACTTTTCCCGAAACGGCTTTAAAAACACTTAGAATCCACTATGTAATTGGCAATTTGGCTACGTGGAAAATTTTGAAGTAAAATGGAAGAAGAAGAATTAAGAAGAGCTGCATTTGGCATTGCAACTTGCAAGTTTTCATCTAATTTTGGACTTAATTATTTTGTTTCGGACTTTTTCATATACCAATTGTCATTATTATTATTCCATAAACACAATTTTAGATATAAATACCTATTGTCATTATTATTATTATTCCGTAAACACAATTTTAACATATCTTTTGACCGAGAAAAAAGCTAAGAGCTGAATTTCTATTGTGACAAAATTCAATCATCAACTATTGTATTTTAAATTAGGCGAAGTATATGTTGAGTCAAAATTTCTTACCTAATATAACCCAATCATCAACTTGTGATAAATGACCATTCGTCCACCTTTACTTGCAAATGAATTACAATTTCCTTGTTGGAACTATTCAAATTTACAGGACCATGAAAAGACATAATTGTATGTTGATGATTTAAAACAGGTTGACTTTATACCTGTTTTCCTGGGACAGAATATTAATCATGCAATCAATGAAGGCCTATAAGCACAAGTGTAGTCATTTGATATCGAAACATCGAGAGTTCATACTTAAAATTTGAGATTGTTTAGAGAGGTCGGAATTGAAAAACTCCATATTCATCCATTAAATAAAAGCTTCTTCAAATTTTAATTTTACAACTCCATATCCCTCAAACATGAATCGTTTCATCAAAAGACTCGAAACATCGCAAGGAACTCATATCTAAAATTTGGAATTGTTAGAAGGGATATGTGTTGATCGAGATTTTCTTTTTTCTTTTTCTGGGAGATGGGGAGTCCGAGCAAATGCATATGTATATACATATGTGATACACTGTTATAGACTATATATGCAATATACACTATTTATACAATATAGATTAATTACACATACATACAACCATTTTTTGTTGTCTGTACAGCTATCTACAAGACCCTTTTATCTTTTATTTGTATAGGTGTTTATTTTTTTAAAATAAAATTTGGAGTCTTTTAAGAGAGTAACAAAAAACTGTATTTCAAAAGCTAAAAATATAGTTTTTTTTCTTTTCAAAAAGATCTTTTTGAAAAATTTGGCCAAAATACTCCAAAATAAACGATCGACCAAACATACTATGGTTATAATATGAAAACAACACCACAATTGTGGTATAAATAATATTGGGATTGTAAGCCTGAAATAGAAAGTGTCAAATGAAATAATCCTGTATATTATCCCACAAACCAAACAATGCTTATATAATCATGTACTGATATTACATATTATCAACGGAGGTTTTAAATTGTCTCAATTACCCTTACTTTATTAAGTTATGGGTGTTGAGATTCAAACAATTCATTATTGGCATAAAAGAATTATATAAATGTAGAGAACTGCAAATTTTGAACTGCCAGGGGATCTTGTGACAGTTGGATTACGGTAACTCACACGAAAAGAGTTTAATTGCCGCTAAATAACACTCACTTTGTACACTTTGTGATGAATCTGATAATCATTTTTCTTTGTTAGTATTGCCTGAAGACGAATTCTGAGCAAACTTTGAGAGCCCTTGACGCAAAGCCTCAAGATTTACTCCATCGTCCACCAATATGCTTGTTATGCGAAATTTGAGATAATACGAGAAAATATAAACGCGAAAAACAAGACAACAGATTTACGTGGTTCACCAATAAATTGGCTACGTCTACGGGGAAGAGGGGGAGCAGTTTTATTATGGAGAGGCAAGAACAGAATACAGAATAGGGTTTGCCATAGCGTCTATATATAGTGCTAAGCTACGCCCTAACAGGCTTGGGCTCAAAATACAGAATTGACAGATAATTAAGGGTCCAATACAGCGAGACCCCCGTTCTTTCTGTTGTAACGGGTCCGATTCAAGGCATTCAACAAATCTCCACCTTGACTTGAATTCTCCAAACAAATTCTTCAAACGCACTATGATAGTGCCAGGCCTCCCCCTCTTCCTCAGAATTGCCCCGCAGGGCAATTAACAGCATTTGATGTTGAGCAAGTCCAAACAGTGTTGAAACTTGCTCTGTGGAACCGGCTTTGTGAACATATCAGCAGGATTATCAGCAGTTCCTACTTTCTTCACCTTGATTCTGTTCTCACTTCTCAGAAAATGATACCTCACGTCAATATGCTTGGTTCTCTCATGATGGACTTGATCCTTGGCTAGACAAATTGCGCTCAAACTGTCACAATACATCGTAGCCTGATCATTGATGCAGACCAAGATCACTAACCAGCCCTTTCAGCAAAATCCCTTCTTTTGCAGCCTCTGTCAAGGCCATGTACTCTGCTTCCGTAGTAGACAAAGTCACTGTAGGTTGCAAAGTTGCCTTCCAACTGATGACAGATCCTCCAAGGGTAAACACATAGCTAGTCATCGATCTTCTTGTGTCAACATCTCCAGCATAGTCAGAATCAGAATAGCCAGTAACCAAGCACTGAGTATCACCTCCATAAATGAGACCAACGTCAGATATACCTCTAAGGTACCGGAAAATTCTCTTCACAGCCTACCAATGTTCTCTCCCTGGTTTTCCAAGAATCTGCTCACTACACTGACTGCATGTGCTAAATCTGGCCTTGTACAGACCATAGCATACATCAAACTTCCTACGGCACTGGCATAAGGGACTCGTGACATATACTCCTTCTCTTCTTCTGACTGTGGAGCGAACATGGCAGTGAGATGGATATTGGCAGCACTGGGGGTATCAATAGGCTTAGATGAAGACATGCCAAACCTCGCCAAGACCTTCTGAATGTAGCTTCTCTATGACAAGAAAAATTTCCTTCTCTCTCTGTCTCTAATGATCTCCATCCCTATAATCTTCCGAGCGGCTCCCAGATCCTTCATCTCAAACTCAGCACTAAGTAAACCCTTCAGCTTCTGAATGTCATACTTCTTCTTTGCAGCTATCAGCATATCATCTACATAAAGCACCAAATAGATGAATGAATCATCCTTGAGCCTATTGTAGTAGACACAACAATCATATGAGCTCCGAGTATAGCCCAACTTCACCATATAGCTGTCAAACCTTTTGTACCACTGCCTTGGAGACTGCTTAAGTCCATATAAGGACTTCTTCAACTTGCAGACGTGATTTTCTTTCCCTGGAACTTGGAAACCATCCGGCTGCGTCATGTATATCTCCCTCCAACTCTCCATGTAGAAACGCTGTCTTCACATCAAGTTGTTCAAGCTCCAGATTCTGATGTGTAACTATCGCTAGTAACACTCGGATGTAAGTATGTCTGACCACTGGTGAGAAGATCTCATTGTAGTCCACTCCCTCTCTTTGGTTGACACCTCTGGCAACAACCCTGGCTTTATACTTGACTCCTTCTGCTGGTGATATCCCTTCCTTCTTCTTGAAAACCCATTTGCAAGTAATAATCTCTCTCTCCGAAGGCTGTATGACCAGATCCCATGTCTGATTCTTGTGTAGGGACTCCATCTCATCTCCCATAGTATCAAACCATTTTTCAGAATCAGGACTTAAAATGGCTTCTTTGTAAGTAGACGGCTCAGATGTATCTACCTCTTCAGCAACCTGCAGTGCATAACCCACCAAGAAGAGGGGGAGCAGTTTTATTATGGAGAGGCAAGAACAAAATACAGAATAGGGTTTGCCATAGCGTCTATATATAGTGCTAAGCTACGCCCTAACAGGCTTGGGCCCAAAATACATAATTGACAGATAATTAAGGGCCCAATACAACAGAATTGACAGCGAGACCCCCGTTCTTTCTGTTGTAACGGGTCCGATTCAAGGCATTCAACAATGCTAGTAGTTACACCCATCTTTGAAACCTACCAAGAATAAAACAACCATGTGAGTCTCTGAATTGCATGACAATACTACAAAAAATATTTCAGGCTACAGGTAGGAAATAATAGATCAAAAGGTCAAATAATAACACGAGTGATATGGTTTTTCTCTTTTTTTAGGAGCATAATCCACAATGAAGATATTTTACCGCCGATCCTCATCATCAAAATGTTGGAATTAGTGCATCAATGTCTAGTCTTTCGAAATTGTCTCTTAGTTTTTCAAGAAGTCTCTTTACAATTTCGTAGTACATGTATCTAGTAAATTGTGATACATGTATTTAATTATTTGTGTAAGACTTTTTGTTTTCTATTTTGAGTAGTATAAATAGTGATGTAGTTGATAATTGTAATAATCTCAAGTGGCCTTAAGTAGCCTATAATAAACTTGAGGATTTTTTAAGATGTTATTTTTCCTTCCATATTTCCTACAAATTGGGATCAAGAGCAGATTTTCGTTCTTAATCTGGGGTTAGGAGAGGAAAAAAATATGGCATCCAAAACAAATGAAGGTGCTAATTCTTCAGTTGTTCTAACTCTTTTTTTGATGGAACTGATTTTGAATACTGGAAGATAAGAATGAGAACACATTTGAAAGTTGAAAGTTTGTGGACTATTGTTACAAATGACTTTGAATATCCAGATAACGATGGTGATCTTACAACAACAGAGATGAAAAATCTTGAGGGTAAGTATCGTCAAGATGCAAAAGCCTTGATCAAAATCCAAATAGAGTCTCAAGAGCATATTTTGCAAAAACTGCTACTTGTGAGACTGCAAAGGAAGCTTAGGATTTTCTGGAAACTGAGGTGTATGGTGACGAAATGGTAAGCATTATAAATCTTCAAACTCTTAGAAGAGGTTTTCAAAATTTAAAGATGATTTGAATCTAAAAAAATTGATGAATATTGCACAAGAGTCATGAATATTGTTAATGAAATGAGAAATCATAGTGATACAATTTTTTACCAACAAGTTGTGGAAAAGATTCTAATTAGTGCCACAGAAAAGTATGAGTACATCGTTGCTATCACTGAGGAGACGAAAGATATTTCTAAGCTTTCCATCAAAGAGCTAGTTGGATCATTTCGTGCACACGAGAAGTGAAGATTTTTTCGTGAAGATCAACCCAAAGAGACGACTTTCTAGTCTAAAACAAATGAGAATTCTCAAAATTTCTCAAAAAATCATCAGAAGAAAAATCACAAGCCAAAAAAGAAGTAGCATCATGATGGTTCTTCCAAGAAGGTTGAAGAAAAAAGTGAGAAAAACTCTAGTCTTTTTTGTAAAGTTTGCCAAAAGACTAATCACAATGCAGAAAAAATGTTGGCACAAAGGCAAGCCCCAATGTAACTTTTTGGCACAAGAAACGGGAGCAAGCAAATATTTGTGAAAAACAGGAGGAAGAAAGGGAAGAAAACCTTTTGTTTGATTCTAAATCTGATGCTTCAACAAAAATTAATGAATGGTATGTTGATAGTGGTTGTAGTAATCATATGACTGGACTTGAGAAGGCTTTCCTCTCAATTAATAATAGCATCACTACTAAAGTAAAGATGGGAAATGGAGACTTAGTTGATGCGAAAGGTAAAAGTACTATTTCGATCAACATGAAAGGATGCGGTAAGCAAATTCATGATGTTCTTTATGTTCCTGACTTGGAAGAATATTTGCTTAGTGTTGGTCAACTCATGAAAATTGTTATTCTCTTGTCTTTAGAGATAATTATTGCAGGATTTATGATAAAATTGAGTCAAATCAAGTCATTGTTGAAGTAAAGATGATAAAAAGAAACTTCCCTTTGCAATTTCATTACAATGCATTGAAAAATGAAATTGTAGATGATTCATGGCTTTGACACAAAAGATTTGTCACTTGGATTTTCATGGTTTAAAGCTTCTCAAAGGACATGGTGCAACGCCTTCCTGAGATACATACTGAGGTGGATACATGTGAAAGTTGTATAATGGGAAAGCAACACATGAAGTCTTTTTCAAAAGGGGTGTCTTGGAGAGCAAGTGTACTTTAGGAACTAATTCATACCGACATTTGTAGACCAATGAGACTCAATCTCTTGGAAGTCAAAGGTATTTTCTAATCTTTATTGATGATTTCTCAAGAATGACGGGTTTATTTCTTGAAAAAAAAGTCAGAAGCATTTGCTACATTCAAGAAATTTAAAGCTCTTGTTGAGAAGCAAAAAGGTTGCAGCATCAAGACCATTCGCAGTGATCGAGCAGGTGAGTACACAAGTCGAGAATTTAAAGAATATTGCAAAAATGAAGGCATTCAAAAGCAACTTACAACAGGGTATACTCTTCAACAAAATGGTGTATCTCAAAGAAGAAATAGAACAATTGTTGAAATGGTCAGAATTATGATGAATGAGAAAGGGCTGCCAAAATATTTTTAAGCAGAAGCACTGCATACAACAGTTCACATCCTTAACAGGTGTCCAACAAAGGCGCTAAAGGACAAGACACCAGTTAAAGCTTGGAGTGGAATTCAACCTTCTGTAAGTCATTTTAAAAATTTTGGGTGTATTTGTTATGCTCATGTACCTGTTGAGAAAAAAACAAAATTGGATGAAAAAAGTAAAAAATGTGTCTTTCTTGGTTATAGTGATGTGACAAAAGGATATAGGTTTCTCGATGTCAAAACTAACAAACTTGTTGTTAGTAAAGATATCATTTTTGATGAAAAAAAACATGGAATTGGGAGGATAAAAAGATAGATAATACTGCTATCATATCTTCAAATCAAGAAGAGGATGAGAAAGATGAAGATGTCTCCCAAGGGGGAGAAATCCCAGATTCAAAATGAAGAACCGCCTCCAAGAGGAACAAAAATGTTGAGTAACATTTATCAAAGATGTAATTTTGCTGGTGTTGTGCTAGAAAATTATGAAGAAGCAATAAAGCATGATGTTTGGAAGAAAGCCATGGAAGAAGAAATTCGAATGATTGAAAAAAGTAATACTTGGGAGCTAGTGGCTATTCCTAGAGAAAGAGAAGTCTAAAATAGATTTACAAAATCAAACTCAATCACGAAGGAGATATTCAAAAGAATAAGCAAGGTGGTTGTTAGAGGCTTTACGCAAAAATCAGGTATTGATTTTTATTAAACTTTCTCTCCAGTTTCTCATCTTGAGACAATTAGAACTGTAATTGTTGTTGCTGCACAAAAGAAACGAAGATATTTCAACTTGATGTTAAGTCAGCATTTCTGAATGGAAAACTTGATGAAGAGATTATGTTGAGCAACCTCAAGGATTTTTTGTTCAAGGGGGAGAATAAAAGGTGTATAGGCTAAAAAAAATCTCTTTACGGGCTGAAGCAAGCTCTAAGAGCCTGGTATAATGAAATCGATACATACTTTTAAAAATAATTTTTATTGAAGTAAAAGTGAAGCCACTTTGTATGTGAAGAAACAACATAACAACATTATCATTGTTTGTCTCTATGTGGGTGATTTGCTCTTTACAGGAAATGATGTAAAGATGATGCAAAATTTTAAACAAGATATCATGCAAGCTTATGAAATGAGTGATCTTGGGTTTCTAAATTATTTCTTGAGCATCGAAGTTTCTCAAGTGAAAGAAGGAATTTTCATTTCTCAAAAGAAGTATACTAAAATTATTCTTCAAAAATTCAAAATAATGGATTGCAGGTCTATGGTCATACCATCAGCAGCAAATGAGAAGTTTGGAAAAGATGATGGAGAAAAGAAAGTTAATAGCTCACTTTTTAGGAGTTTGATTGGAAGTTTGCTATATCTTACTTCAACAAGGCAAGATATTATATTTGCTGCTAGTTTATTATCCAGATTCATGCAAGAACCAAGACAAGTGCATTTTGGAGCTGAAAAGCGTGTTCTACGCTACTATAGTGAACAATGGATTATGGGATAATGTACAAATTTGGTGGAGATTTGAAAATAATTGGTTATTCTGATAGTGATTGGGCTGGAAGTATAAATGACATGAAGAGTACTTCTGGTTATGCTTTCTTATTTAGATCAAGCATTTGTTCTTGGTTATCAAAAAAGCAAATTGTTATTGCTCAATCCACTGCAGAAGCAGAATATGTTTCAGCATCCAAGGCTACTTCTCAAGCTATTTGGCTTAGTAGAATATTTGGAGACATTGATGGAAAACAAAAAAAAGGGACTGTTCTGTATTGTGATAACAATTTAGCAATAGCAATTGCCAAGAATCTAGTCAGCCATGAAACATCAAAGCATATTTCCACCAAGTACCATTTTATCCGAGAAGCATAAGAGAAAGGCGAAATTCAGTTGCATTATTGTCAGACAGGAGAACAACTTGCTGACATCTTCACCAAAAAACTTTCAAGAGAAAAATTTTGCTATCTTCGAGAACGCATTGGAGTTATCAAGCAAATGCATTAAGGGGGAGTGTTGAAATTAATGCATCAATGTTTAGTCTTTCAAAATTGTATTTTAGTTTTTCAAGAAGTCTCTTTAGAATTTCGTAGTACATATATCTAGTAAATTGTGATACATGTATTTAGTTATTTGTGCAAGACTTTTTATTTTCTATTTTGAGTAGTTTAAATAGTAATGTAGTTGATGATTGTAATCATCTCAAGTGGCCTTAAGTAGCCTATAATAAACTTGAGAATTTTCTAAAGATATTATTTTTCCTTCTATATTTCTTACATTAATTAGTTGTCCACTATGATCCGGACTCATTGTTTATTCTTTGCTTGAAAAGAGATCCTTTAGTTGACAACAAATGTTTCAGACTTCAGACAAAATTATCCTATAAATTAATTAGATATATACTCAGAAGTATTATTACCTAATTAATGATCCATTAGTTTTTTTCCTCTTGAGGGCTCTTTGGCATAATAAAAGTACTCGCTGTAGAAGTAGGAGATTTTCTGGGATTTGCCTTCAAAACTTATCTATTGTACTCCACATAACGCATTAATCTAATATCATTTGCCATTCATCTCTTTTACTTTTGCTCCTCTCTTTTTGTCACAAGGACTTGGTTCACCACGCAATTTAAACCGATTAGTGCAAGAATTATTATACTTTAGCCATAGTAGCTGAAGGAGCATTATGTTATACTTTTTGTTGTAGGAACATTATGTCATACTTTTTATTTCCTTTTCAAAATCTTCTTACTTCTACAGATTTCAAAATCTCAGTTCATGGCTTTTTTCCAGCTTTGCACATTCTATTTCCCAGCCACTGGAGCGTCCATTCTTGTAAACCTACTTCATGAGCCACCAAGTCTTCTAGCATTTGTGGCAACATACTTTACCACAAAACTGGGTGCTATCTATGTTACATAGATCCTTCATATTGTTTGGTGTCAATGTCAAACGGAAGGGTATGAGTTATTTCTTTTTTTGATAAGCACTTGGTTTGAAACTGGCTGGATAATGAATGGGCCTATCCCTCTACCGTTCTCCACTTAAATACCAGACCTTTGGCTGCGAAGAAGTTCCAACACGTGAGATATGACTAACCCACACATTAAACGTTGCACTCTTCCCACTAAACCAAATAACTTGGGACAATAAGGGTGTGAACTTCATGCAGATTTTTTTAAAAAACCACTAAAGGTTGAAACCATCTATTAGAAATGTATTGCACACGAGTACATGCATCATACGATACTACAACTCTTAATTAAATGGGGCAAAACTCAACTTCAGTTTACCATATGAAGACATGGTAATATACTTCCTCCATTTCAATTTACTATCCTACTTGCATTTTAGATTGTTCAAAAAGGGCCAAAACTACCCTCCGACTATTTGAAATAGATCGAATATGCCCTTTAACTATTTTTAGGCTCAAAAGTCAAAACTACCCCTCCCGTCTAACTGTTGGATCACTTCTATCCTCCCTTTTAATGGACCAATACTTGACACCCCAACGTGTAAATAATAAAGCCACACGGATGTCCATCTAAGCACAACAATTTGACTAATCCACCCACCTATTAAGAACCCCGACCTCCCCTTATAGTCCTAATTTCATTCTTACTCCATTTCTTCCCCCCACACCCTCCTTTTGAGTGTATAAGGTCCTGACTATGTTGAATCAAGGGAAAAAATTTGTATGTTCCTGTCCAAATGTTAATTTCCAAAAATCAAGCTTGACGACGTGGTAAAGAAAAGGGAAAATTATAGTTTTCCATTTGCAGTTTACAGATGGGTTAGCTCTATCTATGAATGGGAGACACTTCTCAATTGCTAATTGACAGAATGAAACTGAATTATGGAACCCAAAATGATTACTTATGGCTGACATTAAGACCTAAAAACATTTTAACTATTTTAACAAACATTAACACCCAAAATAACTTACAACGGAGTTAATAAAATTAGGATTATAAAGGGAGGTAGGGTCTTTTAATGGGTCGGTGGATTAGCCACATTGGTGTGCTTAGGTGTACGTCCATGTGGCGTTATTATTTAGATGTTGGGTAACAATTCCTGTTAGTAAGAATGTTCTAGATGCAGTGAAGAGTATAGAGGGTTAACAAATTATGAACTTCATTCAGTAAAAATGGATCTGTACATGTGTATATACAACAGTAAAATACACATCTATATTGAAACTAATCTAACTAACTTTTTCAATAACTAATCCTCCAACTTCTACTTATTTATATTGTGATCCTTACTCTATGTAACACCTTCTTTGATACTTCCCCTCAAGTTTGTAGGTATGAACAGATTCAATACTCCAAAATTGGATAGGAAGTACTCATGTTTTGATTTCCCTAAGCCTTAAGTTAGAATGTCAGCCTCTTTCTCTTTGGTATGCACATACTCTGTTTGAACTAGACCATTTTGAATTTTCTCTCTAATAAAGTGAGAATCCAAATCAATGTGCTTTGTTCTTTCATGCAACACAAGATTGATAGCTATTTGAATAGCTGACTTACTGTCACAATAGATGGTTACTGGAGTAGGAACTACAACTCCAAGTTTTCTGAATAGTTTCACTGACCATACTACTTCAGCTACTGCACTAGCCATACTCCTATATTCAGCTTCGGCTAAACTTTTGGAAATAGTTGCTTTTTTATTAGATTTCCATGAAATTAATGAACCTCCCAATTTCACCATAAAACTTGTAACTGACCTTCTTTTATGCAAACAAGCACCCCAGTCTGAATCACGATAGACTTGCAATTGTTTGGTGTTTGAGCTAGAAAACAACACACCTAAACTTGCTTGATTTTTTATATATCTTACCACCTTGAGAGCTGTATTTAGATGTGACTGTTTAGGTTGATGTAGAAATTGACTCAAAGTATGTGTAGAAAAGGAAATGTCTGGTCTACTGACATTCAGATATAACAATTTTCCCACTAGTCTTCTGCACACTGTTGGATCTTTTAACAGTTTATCATCCTAGCCTGTTCCATTCAGTTCATCATACTCTCTGGTAGTTAGATGCACATAGGGATCAAGAGGAGTAGTTGTTGGTTTAGCAGCCCCAAGTCCAGCCTCAGATATGATTTCCAGTGTGTATTTTCTTTGATGCATTACAATTCCTTCTTGTGATCTAGCAAATTCAATCCCAAGGAAATATCTGAGATTTCCTAAATCTTTCATCTTAAATTTATCATGTAGAGTTCTTTTGGTCTGTTGAATGAGATTGAAATTATTGCCTGTAATCATCATATCATTCACATAAACTAGAATTATCACCAATGATGTATTTGTTTTCTTGATGAAAAGTGAATAATCAAGATGACTTTGCACAAAGCCCAACTTTATAAGAACCTCAATGAGTTTTATATTCCATTGTCTAGGTACTTGTTTTAAGCTATAAAGGGATTTATTGATCCTGCACACTGGTTTCTCCCCCTGCACACTAAAACCTTTAGGAGGCCGAAAACCAAGAGGAAGAGTCATATAAACTTCATCAAATAAGTCACCTTGAAGGAAGGCATTGGATACATCCATTTGGTGAACATGCCAATGTTCCTTAGCAGCTAGAGCAGTACATTTCATACAGTACCATTTTAACCACAGGAGAAAAGGTTTCATGATAATCCAGCCCCTCTTTCTAATTAAACCCTTTAGCCACAAGTCGTGCCTTGAATCTGTCAATCTCACCAGAGGCATGATACTTGATATTAATAATCCACTTACAACCAATAGCTCTCTTGTTAGAGGTTAAATAAACCACCTGCAAGGTTTGATTGGATTCTAAAGCTGAAATTTCAGTTTGCATAGCCTCAACCCAACTTGGATCTTTACAGGCTTCCTCAAAGGAGTTTGGTTCAACCTCAGAGCCAAATGAAGAAAGAAAAGCCTGATTAGAGGGGGAAAATTGGTCATAACCAATGTATTGATCAATGGAATATAGTGGCCTTGTAGAAGTAAGTTGAGCAGAAGCCACATAATCTTGTAACCAAAGTGGAGGTTTACTACTTCTTTGTGACCTTCCTATAAGAGGAACAGAAGGAGTAGACTCTGAAGGCTGAGAAATTAAGTCTGTGGGTATAACTGAGTCAGTAGAAGGAGCAAGAAATAGAGGTGAAGAATCTGAAGAAGCAGCCATGGAAGGAAACAAGTTCCAGTTAGTGGAGTATGTAGTATTAAAGGGTAATATTGTTTCTCTAAACAACACATCCCTGCTGATAAGAAGGATTTGTCTTGAACATTTTATAGAATGTATCCCCTTGTATGATCACTATACCCCATATGAATAGTAACAACACTCCGTGGCTGAAATTTATCATGACAATACATGTTCTTGGCAAATCATAAACAACCTAGGACCCTCATATGATGCAGAGAAGGTTGACATTTGTGAAAGGCTTCATAAGGAGATTTGCCAAGTAAAACAGGTGTAGTTAACCTGTTAATAATATAAGCAGCAATGATAATGCAATGTCCCCAAAATCTAATGGGAGTATGTCCTTGAAACCGGATGGCCCTAGCAACCTCAAGAATGTGCCTATGTTTCCTCTCAGCAATGCCATTCTGTTGAGTATGAATATAGGTTCTATGATGGATGATGCCCCACTTTGTATATAAAGTATACACTCAGTATTGACAAATTCAGAGCCATTGTCAGTTCAAATGATCTTAACCATGGCATTGAATTGTGTTTTGACAAGAGTGAAGAAATTTTTCAGCACTACACAAACAGTACTCTTCAATTTTATTAGAAACAACCATAACATTCTAGTACAATCATCAACAATGGTAACGAAAAATCTATTACCATCATAAGTAGGAGTATGAAATGGACCCCAAACATCTATATGAAGTAAATGAAATGGACAAGTGCACACTGTAACACTATGTGGAAAAGGTAATCTAGGTTGATTAGCAAGAGGACACACAGTGCAGTTGTGTACTTCCTTGGTGCACTGTGTAGGAGACAGGTCAAGACCACTGGCTAGAACATTGGAAGAAGTGTGTCCTAGTCTTTTATGCCATAGAGTAATCTGAGAATTTGATGAATGAATACCATCTTGAGATAGAAGAGAATAAGCTTTAGGGAGAGTATCTTAGAAGAGTGAGTAGGTAGAATATATAGGCTAGCATGTTCCTTACCAATCACCTTCACTTGCCCATTAGAGAGGTCCTGAATTGTAACAAAATTAGGAAAGAAATAGACAACACATTGTAGCTCTTTAGTTAGTTTAGTAACTGATAACAGATTAAATTTATAATCCGGAATAATAAGGACATTATTTAGAGTTTCATGTTAAGTCATATTAAAAGATCCTATATGAGTAATTAATGTAGTATGCCCATTAGGAAATTGTACACTTCTAGGTGTCTTAGTTGATATAGGATGTAATTAACCAACAAATCTGAGTGAGGGGTCATATGATTGGTTGCACCCGAGTCTATAATCCATCCTGAATTAGTGGTACTAATTGTGAGAGCAGTAGCATTATTACCTGTTGAAGAGTAGGTATCTTGGGCTAGATTTGCACTGGGATGTGATGTACTAGAACGTGGTGTTGAGGTTGAAGATGAACTTCCTTCAGCAATGCCCTGTAGATTATTTTGGCCAAACATATGTAATATGTGATTATACTGTTCTTGCAGCATATTCATGCTTTTATGATAATCAACTTGATCATGTTGTTAGGAGACTCTACCATAACTTTGATTCCTTTGATCCACACCCTACTATAATTAAACTGATCAGATTTACTAATAGCAGTATGAGCAGCATGATATGTTCTCCTATCATTGTTAGATCTTCCTCTTCCTTGGTAGGTGTTGGGTGAACCTCTCTTTCTCCTTTCATATCCAGGTAGATAACCATGAAGTTGATAACAAATAGCCTTAGTATGACATGTTCTGTTGCAGTAGTCACAGATTGCATTGGGATCATAGCTAGAGCTAAAATGAGGCCTGGGTTTAGCTGTTGATGGTTTTGAATTTAAACCAGTAGAGAATACACCATTCAACTCAGATGAATTAGAACTAGACGTTTGAGTCATACTACACTGTCTTTCTCTCTCAATTAACAATGAATAAGCCTTATTCAGTGTGGGTAATGGTACCATCATGAGGATCTGACTCCTAGCTTGCTCATATGAATCATTAAGTCTCATGAGAAACTGAAGTAATTTCTGGTTGTGCATGAACATTGACAATTCTCTCGAATTTACACACTCACAGCTAGAAACAGGTGCTAAGCTATCATATTCTACCCACAATTTACGCAGTTTAGAGAAATAGATTAAAACAAAGCTGGTACCTTGAGAGGTTATAGCAATCTTTTAGTGTAACTGAAAGATACGAGGTCCATCAACTTTATCATACCTCTCACATAGATCATTCCACACAACAGCTACATTTGTGGAGTAGGCGATGCCTCTAAGTAATTCCTTCAAAACACAATTCATAATCCATGAAAGGACTATGGCATTGTTGCGTTCCCATAAATTCTTCAAATTAGAACCATAGGATTCCTTTTTTCAAGATCCATCAATGATTCCAAGCTTATTTCGACCTAGAATAGAAATCTTCATTGCTCGACTCCATACCAAAAATTATCAGCTCCTGTTAGTTAAATCGAGTTGAGTATGACACCAGAATTATCAATAGTATGTAGAAATAAAGGATGATTGTGACTCGGCTTCTCTGGTAACTCATTATCAACAGTCGTCATACTTTTAGCTGAGAATCTTGAAGCTCTACAATGTTACCGACAACTCTGATACCATGTTCGATTACCTTGAAGAAGATTACCGGTGAACAATTCCTATTAGTAAAAATGTTCTAGATGCACAGAAGAGTGTAGAGAGTTAACAAATTATGAACTTAATTCAATAAAAATGGATATGTACATGCATATATACAACAGTAAAATACACAGCTATATTGTAACTAATCTAACTAAATTTTTCAATAATAAATCCTCTAACTTCTACTTATTTATATTGTGATCCGATAGTTAGACGAGAGGGGTAGTTTTGACTTTTCAGCCCAAAAATAGTGAAAGGGTATATTTGATCTATTTCACATAGTTGGAGGGTAGTTTTTTCCCTTTTCCGTGGATTGTTTAAAAAGAGTATCACATTATTATATTTAGTATGTTTTCAACTCCAACATTCTCATTGTGCCCTCAATGACCTGTCTTTCTAGAATGATACAACATGTTTACAATCATAAGTAACAATAGGTTCTTTCCATACGTTATACATAGCCTTAATTTAAAATCACAATATTCAAAAGTCTTCGTTATAAACTTCATATCTAGATACACTAAGATGCATAAAGTGAAACAAAGGGAGTAACTTTGTTTCTCTACATTTTTGCTCATTCTGTATTATGCTTTCTAAAACAACAGAGAGGAGTTGACAAAAGTCAATTAACATTACAAAAGGAAGTAGATGTTTGTTGTAAAAGAGAAATTGAATAACCAAAATAATATAGTTGCCATACAATTGAACCAAAGAACGTAAGGTGAAAATTACTATAAAAACCACCATTTCGCCTTCGCTACAAACAATGATGATAGCCCCAACTTATCAAGAAAAGTGTTTGCTATATCAGGAGATGGTGATCTTGAGGCAATAGCAATATTAACTCCTTTGTCCTTCATGGCATATAATTTATCTTTTCCATGAGGATATAAAGATGACATTTGCTGTTTTGAAAGACATTCACTAAATGATAACAGATATAAAAAATGTAAGACAACAAACTCTAAGAAAAAATTTAACCAAAAAAAAACCAATGTTGATAGTAGACACAATGGCGTAACGTTTTAAGGAAGAAAGCGGAGGTAAGGAAACTATTCAAGTAAGGACATAGAGATACTATGGACAACAACTTTCACTTCAAATATTTTTAGTGACAAAGAGCTCGATAAGTGTTCATATAATTTTGTTCTCGAAAGCACAAGTATAGAAAGCTAAGAAATACGTTCCAAGAATCCACTTTTGTAATCAACAATGAGAAGATCCCGAAGCAACCACTTACAAAGTCAAAGTATCGTATAATATCATTATACATCACCCAACTCGAAGCAAACCTCAAGATAAACGAAATTCTCATTCAAACATCTCTTACTTCTCAAATCCCCATATTTTAACATGGAACAGATGGATAATCTCCCTTCTCTCTTTGACCAATGGAAGCACAAGCCACTGTGGTCTTTGATATCCTTTAGTCTATTAAGTTTACTAAACCACTATCTTTTATTAACTAAAGTTTCCTTAATCTATCATTGGTATTTGATTATTTATATTAGAGAATCGTCTTTCACTAGTAATCAAACCTTATTAGTAATAAAACTTTGATCCTTCTATCAACTATTACATGTATTTATTTGAAGAATTATAATGACCTCGGATAATTGAAACCAAGAAGTACCCCATAGAATGGTAAATATGCTCACCGTTAATCAATATTTTATTGACCAAGCTATGTAACTAGTGTATAAACAAAATAGAGATGCCAAAACTGCACTAAGATTTCTATGGACCAAGGTCTCTAACAAGCTTCCAAACAAAAGAGAGAGGACATTACTGCACTAAAACATTTTATCTACACCATCATATTTTTTGGCATTCAAATGTTTATATAATTGACTTCTCTTCATATCAAAGGTTTCATCCTCGTAAAGGAATTCGATATTAGCATATGTAAAATGAGTCTTCTCAATCATGGTATTCAATGGCGGTTCAGATGCAGAGCCAGGATTAGGAGTTTTGTTGATAGTGGGGTTTGAACGAACAAATCTAGTGTGGAAAGCATTCCCACATGCCCTTCCTTACCATTGATCCGTGAATCAGTTTTGTTTAGGGTTCTCAAGTTGATATTATATATTTATTTAATTCTTTAATATAAGTACAGAATCTATGGAAAAACTACTAGGTAGATAAATAGTGAAAAAATAAAAGAGAAAAGGATAAGTATACCAGTAAAAAGGCCATATAGTGTAATCGAGATCGAAGACGACAAGACAAAGAAGCACTTGGAACATTCCCAATAGCTCCATCGCCTCCATCTTCACTTTGTCATCTCCCATCTCCACACTATTAAAATCCTAATTGGAAACCTAACCACTTATTTCCACCTTATGTTGCATAATCAAACAACTTTTTCCCTTCAAATTTGAATGGTTCAACGCAAAATTGGATTATCGGACTAATGCTTGATGAACGAGAAAATGTCACAAATAGTCAATATACAAGTAGGTCTAAACTCTAAAATCATTGTTAATATTTTTTTGGATTTAGTTCTTTGACTAGTTAAAAATTCATCATTTTTGGTTCATTGATTATATAATTGTCGGCTCTAATCTATTAAAAAACTTACTCCCTTAGCCGCATTTTTTGTGATAACATTTGACCAGTGATGAAATTTAAGAAATAATGAAGACTTTGAAATATTTATCAAATTGTCCTTCCACAAAAATAATCTCAGTTTTCTCTCTTCTCATAAATGTATTAGATACTATCATTAAAATTAAATAGGACCAACAAGGATAAAAAGAGAATTGTACTTTTAAATACTTACCATATAAGAAAATGTGACATTCTTTTTGGACTGACCAAAAGGAATGATGTCACATAAAATGGGACGGAGGGAGTATCAATTTTGGTCTCTTAACTATACACTTTTAGTTTTAGTCCTTTTTAAATAATTAAAAACTTATTAGATTTGCTCTTTGTCCATTTTTAATACAAATAGTTTAAGTTTATATTAACGAAACTCTTCATAAAATTAAAATTTTGACCTATTTTTTGAAGTTGTTTCTCTATCCCTACAACTTTTATCTCATAAATGTATTAGGTACTATCTTTAAAATTAAGTGGGACCAACAAGGATAAAAAGAGAATTGTACCTTTAAATACTTACCATATAAGGAAATGTGACATTCTTCTTAGGAATGACAAAAAAGGAGATGGTGTCACATCAAATGCGACGGAGGGAGTATCAGTTTTTGTCTCTTAACTATACACTTCTTGTTTTAGTCCTTTTAAAATAATTAAAAACTTATCAGATTTTCTCTTTGTCCATTTTTTAATACATACAGTTTAAGTTTATATTAACGGAACTCTTCATAAAATTAAAATTTTAACCCATTTTTTAAGTTGCTTCTCTATCCCTACAACTTTTACCTCAAATCTCTCTTATGAAAAGAACAATAATATCAACAATACGATTTATGATAAAAATGATGAGGAAAGAAGACATAAATCGTAAGTTTATTCAATAGAGGATAAAATGAAGCATATAACTGTTGCTAATGATTTGGATAGTTGTGTTCCCTTTTTTGACGGTCAATGGTTTATACTCAGTGCAATAAAAGAAAAATAAAAGATTTGATTTGAAAAGTATAAGTAGTTGGAGAGACAAACAACCAAAAAAATCAAAATATTTTATTCCTCGAGATATGAATTTCATCAATATAAACCTAAGTTATTTGTATAAAAAATGGACATAAGCCAAACATGATAAGTGTTCAGATACTTAAACGACTAAAACCGGTAAATGTAATTAATGGATCAAATATGATATGTTTTTGAATAATTGAAGGACTAAATTTAACAAAAGCATAGGTAAGAGATCATTTTAGACCTTCTCCTATAATTAAGAATCTATTTATGTCATTTTCTCTTTGGTGAAGATTTATAATTTTAAATTAACAACTTCTCAGGGGTGGATTACTCTAAGTTACATTTTTATGGTAAGTATATTTGTTAAAATCCTTTTTGTAATTTACTATGATTAAGACTTCTATATATTTCTCACTATAATTTAAATTACATAAGCTTAAGTAGAGTTGGTTTAATAGAGAAAATGATCCTTAATATATAGGGGTTGAAGTGTTTTTGTCCTTTATATATACCACTTAATAGATATAGTCTTTAATGTATACAAAATGTGATCATTTGGTCCTAACCATAAAACTTAACATAGTATCCGTTAACTTTAACGGAAAACTCAAAAAGCATCCTCCACCTTTGCTCTCTCTCTCCTCCTTTCTTCCTCGGCTGCTCCTGCAACTGGATTCACATTCTTCTCTTTTTTCTTTTTCTTAAAAAAGATCGTTACACAGTTTGTTCCAAATGAAAGTTTATTTACTTTTATTTATAATCAACATATACTTTAAATAGATTTTGAAAATTCTTCAAGCCTCACTGTGTGCTTCAGTGGTAGCATTTCTTCCCTTAGTCTTCACAATTTTCTCCTAAAGTTTTATTAGATTACACCCATTTGGATCGTCGAGTCTTATCATTCTGGTTTTAAATTGTGATGTTAAACTTGAGTTATATTGTAAGTTAACCCAATAGTTCTTTTCTCCTCCTCTTTAAATCTTCTTCATCATCAATGTTTTTCGTAGGAATATGTGGGAGTTTCTTAAATTGTTAAATTATTTTCTGGTGATTGCAGGGAGGAAGAAAGGAGAAGAGAATATACATGAAGATTTGGGTGTCTCTGTCAATACATTAGCACATATTTTTTTAAAAAAATTTAGGATTGGGACCAAAATGATCACGTTTTATATACATGAAGGACTATATCTATTAAGTGGTATATATAAAGGACCAAAATACTTCGACCCCATACATTAAGTATCATTTTTATCATTTTCTCTGGTTTAATATATGGATGAGCAAAAGTGAAATTAAAAGAATGCAGCATGAAATAATTGAGGCAATACACCACACAATAACCGTTTCATTTATTACCAATTTGGTACACAACCAACCCATAACCCATTAATATTGTCGAATGGAATAGTATATTTACAATCCGTCCAAATTGATCATACAACTTGTCATTATTTGACAATATTTGGGCAATAATCCAAATTTCAAAGTATTAAAAAAAATTAGTATATTTCTATTATTTAGAAACTTTTAACAAAATAAACATTTATATTATATAAAAATATCCATTATTTATGGTCTTGGACCTTGAATTTCAATTCTAGTTCATTCAATAAATTTATATAGTTATATGCATGTTTTATCAGTTTTTATCCGAGTTTTCTCAAAATTACTTTTAATTACAAGTAGTAATAAATTTTTTTTGTAACATCCCAAAAACTCGTAAGTTTAACTAGTGAGTTATAGAGCCTTGTAGTTGAGGTTTGGGAGTTGTATGAGGGATAAAACTTGTAAAAATGATTCCAGTATTTAGAATGACATGTTTAGGAGTTAAACATCCTGGTACAGCCCCCCATGGACAACCAAAGGGGTCCTTGAGAACGACCCCAAAATAGTCCACAAAAAGTTGATTTTTGTGACCTACAGTTGGAATTCACGTCCCCGTAGGTAATGGTCATAGGTCAGGCTTGATTTAGCCTGCAAAATATGAGCCTCAAGTCCAAACTACGGACCAAGACCATGGACAGTAATCCTATCCAGGGTCCATGGATGGCAGGGCATGAGTCATGGCAATTTTTTAACTTTTAGTTTTTAGTTGAGTGTTTAGGGGTTAAGTTAGTTATGAAATAGGGGTTAATGTAGATCGGTTAATAGTTTATTTAACTAAATATATAAGTATAATACACCCCTAAACTAATCACTTTAACCCATTCATCTAAAGACCCCAAGAATCTCTCCAAAAATCATCTATAGAATTCAAAAAGAAGGGGAATAAGAGAAGAGAAGAGGGCAGGAGCTTACGGTGATTTTCACCATTGATTCAAGATTTTTTTTAAGGACTTTGATTTAATGTATGTGAATCTTAATCATCCATGGGTTCTTCCACCCATGGAGCCCCCATAGTTTGCCCTACTTGTTAAATCAAAAACTCAATTCTAGCTTGGGTTGAGCTTGCATTATGGGTAGGTAGGACTTGGTCGTGAATCCAATCTAGTGGATATCACCCAATTATGATTGATTTGAATTTTTTTAGTGAAATTATTATGAATTCATGTGATTTCTATAATTGATGATGTGATCTTTGTGGGTTTATGTCGTTGAGGCAAAGTTGAAGGTTCTAAAGTGATATTCCTATTTCAATGTATTGAATACTAATTGATATTAGTTAGGATCATATAATCATGAATTTAACTAGAATCGATTGAATACGAAGTATCTTGACTTGTAATGTTAGAATTGAACCTTTATGATCAAGTATGATTAAAATCGCCAAGTATCAAAGAATGTAATTTTATGTATTATAATCTAAGTTCATAATATGGTTCTATGATGTAAAATAATTGAGAATGAATTATCATAGTTGTTAGTGTTGATCACTAAGACTTAAAAATGAAGCAATATGATTAACTATGTATTCTAAGGCTTTAAAAGTAAAATCTACATATGAATCAAAGGCTAATAAATAGGATTGTGTTGAGAGACCTATACCTACCTAGATCACCTTATGAATAATAGATGGTAGGAAGTGATAGAATCACTTAGGTCATAAAGATATCATTGTCTAATGTAGGGTTCTAGACATGATACTAAGTATGAAAATGAACTTAATATGAAATAATTTTCACATAGTAATGGTTCTAGGGTTCAAGGACCTCTCCTACCTAATTGAATTCAAGTATAGAGAGCCTTTACACCTAGACCATGGATGGTGATAGGTACTGACACATGGTCTAATTGAGGTATTAGCATGGATTGGTTGTCGAGAACATTTTTCCATAAACTTGAGTTAAAGTAGAGACTTAATAATTATCTTGTGAGATTTATGCCTAGAACTGGGGGGATATTTAAATAAGATGGAGGTTCCCACCTAGTTCTTTCATGGAGGTTCCCACCTAGTTTACTTTGGGATTCCCACATGGGATTTCTAACCTAGAAGATTTCGGATTTCTTCAAGTTTGTCTCATGAGATGGAAGCCTGAAGTAATGGAGTTTGGGTTTCTAGTAGCAATCTCTGTATCCCACAACTACATGCCCTGTAGGAAAGTTGTTCAGTGGATCTAACTAAGCTAACAAACCGGTCTTACCATAGGCAAGTAGACCAATCCTTGATGGTATGGGTAACACCATGACAGTTCATGTGATAGTTCATATGTTCTCATGTCGGTTAAGGTTATATCCTAACTAAACAAGATTAATGATAAACTAAGATTATGCACAATGAAGCATCTCCTAGAGTTCAAACCTCATGGGCTAAGATTGTGCATAAATTAGCATCTCCTAGAGACTAATGCAAGTAATGGTCTAAGATTGTGCTTGAAGAAGCATCTCCTAGAGACCCAACTTACAGAACAAAGATTGTGCTCAATGTAGCATCTCTTAGAGTTCAACATGATGAACCAAGATATAATCAATGAAGTACCTCCTAGGATTCTAAGTATTGAGGAACTAAGATAAGTTAGTAAAGTAGACATGTTTAAGATAGTGCCTCATAAGGTACATAATAAGAATAGTGAACCTAAAGATGATAAAAGGAATATCTCATAGGTCCCACCTTATAATGAACTAATACTATCTTTTAAGTAGCATCTCCAAGAGTTCAAGTGTAATGAACTAAGAATATGTTTTAAGTAACATTTCCAAGGGTTCAAGCATGATGAACTAAGATATACATAGTATAATATCTCTTAGGGTTCAAAATAAGAAGGAACTACGATAGACTTAGAGAAGTGTATCCTAGAGTTCCCATGCTTTTAAAAGTGGGCTAGTCCCTATTTAAGAAACATGAGTATGATGACCCAAGGGAGTACTTAGCATGAGTAGTATTATGGAATGCTACTCATGCATTGCACAAGTATGACTAAAATTTACCTTATGAGTGTTGTCTTAGAGGATGTATGCTTAGATATTATTGTGTTATAATTTCCTTCATTGTCATCATATGATTGACTAAGGTGATAGTTCTATTGTCTACATGAAGTAAAGTAATAGTGGTATCAAAGTAGGGTGAATACGACTAGGATGAGTTCAAGGTCATACTTAGTGTGAAGGGGAAATATGGGATGTCTTTCATGCATTGCACAAGTGTGCTTTGAGGAGTATGGTGCCCTTATGGTAGAATAGCTTAAATACTTATATCATGCATGTAGACTGTGATTAAAATGACCAATAAGGGATACATGGCTTGGGTAGTATTATGGGATGTTATTCTTGCTTTCCACTTTATGCTTTTGAGGTTTCTTGAGAATGGTGTGATTATGGTATAGATGACTTTGTATGGACTGTGTCCCAAAGGTTTATATTCAAGTCAAGTTGGTTTGAGAAAGAGTTAAAAAAGACTTCCGTTTGCAATTTATGAAAATGACTTCAATTTTATATCTTAAAAGTTTTAAAATTTTCCCGTATTTTTCTATTATCTTATGTTTTGATTATGCTAAGAACTTGTATGAGAACCGT
This sequence comes from Solanum lycopersicum, assembly GCF_036512215.1. NCBI lineage: Eukaryota > Viridiplantae > Streptophyta > Magnoliopsida > Solanales > Solanaceae > Solanum > Solanum lycopersicum. The sequence continues at coordinate 39,033,203 of NC_090809.1, read as the reverse complement.
TCAGGATTAAGTATGTCGTGTCACTTCTAAGGGGTGCTCTCAGGGCGGCAATGGTATCAGAGCATAAGGTTTTGGGATAATTTTAGGATGTATCAAATCACATCTAGTAGAGTCTTATTAATAAATGTGAAGCGTGCCACATTTAATTGATAGAATACTATTGGGTTCTTAGGAAGCTTTACTTATTCATTCTCTAAGTCGTGCCATAGAAGTTTAGCTCTAGTAAGTCCTTCTTCTAATTTTTGCCTTTGATTTTTCAGGTTATGGCAAATACTAGGGCTAATGCTAGGAGAAATGAGGAAGGTAATGAGGAGCAAGAGGTTCCTCTCCATGTTCCACCCCTAGATCCTCCTCAAGTTCTTGTGATGAGGGGGATATGATGAATGTGGAGATAATGACAACTCTCCAAACATTAACTCATATTTAACGGCTCAGATCACTAGGGATTCTACAGTTCAAAGAAGATCTTAATGAATGTACAACCACTTCTAGAATTAAGGATTTCACAATAATGAATTCCCCTACACTCTTTGGCTCCCAAGTGGATGAAGACCCACAAGGGTTCATTGATGAAGTGTTTAAGTTGTTTGATTATATGGGAGTGTCTCTAAAAGAAAAGGCAGAACTAGTCGCCTATCAACTAAAAAATGTAACTCAAATGTGGTATGAGCAATGGAAGAAGGAAATACCTATAAGAGTGGGCCTTGTCGATTGGGGATCATTCAAATGGGCCTTCCTTGATAGGTTCTTCCCCTTAGAGTTGAGGGAAAGAAAGATGCAAGAGTTCACAAACCTTAATCAAAGGGGTTTGAGTGTAAAGGAGAATAGCCTTAAGTTCACCCAATTGTCTAACTTTGCTCCAACCTTAGTGGCGGACTCTAGGGCAAAGATGAACAAATTTGTTATGAGGGTATCTGGCTTGGTAGTTGATGAATGTCGTTCGGAAATGCTCATACCAAGTATGAATATTTCACGACTTATGGTTTATGACAAACAAATTGAGAAGCAAAAGCTCAATCAAGGGAATAGAGAGGTAAAAAGTATTAGAACCAATGATGAGGATTTCTCCAATGCTATATCTGATGGACATGGTCAACCTAGGACCCAACAAGAACTTTCCAACCAAGAGAGGATGTCTAAACCTAAGCCTCTTAGAGGGAGTAACATGAATTTGTATTACTTAAGAATACATGCTGATACACTCAAATTAGATCTCCCTAAAGAAGCATAAGCGATCGTTATCAAGTAGAAAACCCAACTAGTATGTTAGGGTCAATCCCATGAGGAAAATGGTTTAGACTTAACTTTTAACTGTTGATTATATATATTTAGTCAATGTCTTTCCAAAGCAAGTAAGTAAAGGGGTTCTTTTGTGAAACAGATTCTTTTAATAGTGTAATTAGCATTTGAACAAAAATAAACTTTGTTTTTATCAAGATGAGAGAGTAAATAGGGTATGTGTGTTACCCACAGGTTGATAACGTAGTATTCCTAGCAATAGCAATCCTTTCCTAGTATATTTTATGCAAAGTTATAAGTTAGGTATCTTTAAATCCTTGGTCCGATATCTAGAGAATTTTACTCCGCACCTTGGTCCCGCTACGTGTGTATAATTTACTAACCCTTACCATTACCTCATTTTAGACATCATAATCGATGTTTGGCTTAGTTATTACTTTGCACCAATCGATACTAGCCTATCAGATAGTATCACACTAAATCTATGTTGATAACTCTTTTCTTTTTAACTACCGCCTTGGTCCAAAAAGTAGCAACATGGCGAAATCTAACGTGCGCACTCATTAAAAAGACTTCTAAACGAAAGAATTATCAAAGCATGCAAAACACTACTCAAGAATTGCTTAATTACTAGGATTACTTTATTAATTACCCATGGTTCTCACAAACCTAGCTGTGGATTTAGTTACCCATTCTAGCAAGATCACAATTCATAGTTTTAGATGAAGAAAACATGAACTTACTCAACAAGAAGAATAAACCCAAAATCCAACTTGAATTTGCATGAAAAATTCTTCAACAAACTCAAAAAATTAATTAATTGCTAAAGTTTGCAAAAATCAATATCCAAAACGAAGTAGAACAAAAACAATGGTAGCTAACCCCAAAAATGAGGTTTCAATACCATATATATAGAAAACATAGTCCTAAAGAAAAATAACTTAAAATAAGAAAAGTTTTGTTCAGGGACGTGACATCAATCGACGAACCAACTAATGGACCGTCAATAAATCGACAGTCCATAGACTTAGAATATTTTTCTTTACTCGGATGGCACCCTCTCTGAATCAAACAACGGACCAACAACCTATGGGTCGTTGATGCTCCTCTGTAGCTCCATACTTAGAATCTTCAAAAAATTAGGTACTGGAACCTTCTCTGAACCAAATGATGGTTCACCAGTATGGTCCGTCGATTGTCGTTGTCTCTCGTGGTTCCACACTTAATCAGACTTCCCTAATTTTCCTTCAATATTTTGAGTTTTCATTTGTGATCACACCTACGGTCCGTCAATTGAATGACGGACTTTGATTGCATCTGTAGTCTGGTTCTGCACTACTTTTCAGTTGTTTTCTTCCCATGCCACCTGAACATCTTTCCTGCAAAACAAAACACAAAACTTATTAAAATAACTACGAAAAGTATTTAGACACACACAACTATTAAGTGATGCATTATAAATTTCGTAAAATCAAGACACATCAACACCCTCAACTTAAAATCGTTGTTTGTCCTTAAGCGACGCACTATGAACCTAAACGACAATTGTATAAAAGTATACATTTTTAAGTTCTAGCAATTACATGACTATCAATCCTGACTCTTTCTTGATTGAGTACAGGCTTACGCTCTCAGGCTCGACAAGCTAACTCATGCTATCATGACACAAATTCACCATGTAACAGGCACTTCTACTGTTTTTCCTCCCACCAAGGTACCTACTTTCTCATAATGCAACTAGTGCCCTCACATCAAAAGAAATCCTCATTTTTCACACAATGATTATGAGTTTTGGGTACAAGGATCTTTATTTAAACACTCGCACTCAGGAACAAGTCCAACTCTTTTCATACCCATTTTTGAGTCTTTTTTTATAGTAGCCACCCTCAACTCATGGTTTTTCCATGGGTTGAGGTACACAATACCCGTAGTTGGGTCAGGGCCAAGACGAGGTCACTTTTTGCATTAGACACCCTCAACTTAGGCTTTTGACCTAAGTCAAGGTGTACATGTCCAAGTAGGGACTGGGGTCGAAACATTAGATCCTGAGAAGGTGAGTTGGTGAATGAAAAAAATTGGTCTATTACAGGCTTTACATATTTTGATCAAAAGGGGCAATTATTTTATTTATTCAACTTTCTTTTAGGCTAGACATTGACTATTTTGAACAAGGGCATATGATCGCTTTCTAGCTTCTAGAGTTGACTCTCTTAGCAAGACTAACTGGCAAGTTCTGGCTAGGCACCAACTGTTTGAACACTTGAATCTCCTCACACTCTCTTGTCACATTATTGCAGTATTAGATTTCCCAGTTCACGTTTTAGTTGAAGGTCATGTAGTGGAAGCCTATTTATGTCATATTTAGAGCCAACACATTCAACTTATCTTAACCTATACATGCATGCACAAAAATGGACGGGGGTATCATTTTTATTAGCCATCATGCTTTGTTTTCATGCTTTTATACCTGTACTCATTAAGACATGCTGGTTCAACAGAAATTTGAACAGTCTCTTGGGGAAAAAGAACACATGCAAGAAAACCCCAAGAGAGGATTGTGATTTATGTTGCTCAAACTTCACCTATAACTCACGTTCCGTTTACCCCACCCCCAACAAAAAAACTTGCAATTATACCCAATGCAATAAGAAATTAAAGACACAGGGTGATATCTAAAGCAAACCTGTGGCGCATAGCGCCGAAGAACTCTCAACAAGCGGGTGGGTCCAGTTTTTTGGAACCCGAAGGATCATCACTTAGGACACCATTAGTAGTGCCCAGATTAACCTACGCACCATCAGTAGTTCTCCTCTACCACTTATCGGCACAGAACTGGATGCTCCAGTATCCATCTCTAGTGCTCTCGTCTGTCATATCTCCTTATCATCTAAAGACGCCCTCCTAGACTACTCCAACTCCATCTGCTCTCTCTTGCTTGGACGGGCCTCATCATCGGCCTCAATAGTGTGGGTGGATCTGTGTCTCATGCTACGACCTCAATGCTTGTATGTGGCTCAGCAGGGACCTTGAACAAGGACTATAGCACTGTGTCCACTACTACCTCAGTGGGAGCGCTCTCCGGCTCAGTCCCTCGCACCTCCAAGATGGAATCAACATCGACTCACAGGCTGGCAATCACAGCCTAAATAATAATGAGGTCAGTGGCAGAAGTTGGCCGTGCTAGAACACGCAAATCAAGGGCATCAAGGCGTTTGTGAACCGCCTAATTTGTTGCTCCACCTTCTTGGCTACCCGCTTCTCTATGCAGTCCTCTACCTCTGCAATGGAATTTTGCATCCATGGCTAAATGTGATAGAGCAGAGTGGCCATTTGTGCCTCTAACTTCTGGACTCAAGCTAAAGAGAATAATGCTCCAGATGGTGGCGTGGATCTAGAAGAGTTGGGGCCCTGCTAGCTGCATGTGAGGATGAGGCTGGAGTGGAATCTGCATGCTCTGGTATGGCAGGGTCAGCCCCTTAGGCTAGCTCCACCGTGTCTGTCAAATTCTCGCTCAATGGAGGAACTTCAATCTGGGGCCCTCTGCGGGGTGCAACCACATTGGTCTCATCTCTGATAAAACCTATATCCAAAGTTCATGTTGACTTATAGAGTCTGTCATAGTACAAAATAGCACTCTGGCGTCCCTACACAACTAGAAGATAAGAAATGGAAAGGGGTAACTGGTAGAAGTATTGAAGGCCCTCTCGTGAATCTCTGCTATGATCATCTGAGCAAATTCTATTTCCAGTCCCACTAGCAGTGCCGCCACCATCACTCTACCTATCCCATATAAGTACATTGTCGACTTTTTATGGGTGATAATCGGTGCCGAACCAATAGCGAGAAAAACATGGCCACAATAGTGAGAGTGGCTTTCTTGATGAGCATTGGGGGATCTATAACCCAATCATCCCTCTCACCGTCTGTCAAAATTTACCGAGCTAATCATTTTTTAACTACCTCATGCTGCTCTGCATTCCTCTAAAAAGTACCACTCTAAACAATCTCCCACCTGTAATCAAACTCTGAGGTATTGCAGGACCACTATGAACCAGTAGTGGGCCGTATAGAAAGCGACAGATGGTGGTTTCATATTTGTCCACCCAGCACCTTCGAACCAGTGTAGAAGTGAGAGGGTCTTGCTCACTTATTGATGGACACGTGGATAGTGGCTACGTAGGATGCATAAAACTCCCGAACAATCTCGTCGCAATAGTTATCCATATCCCGAGCCATACAGTCGCATTTGTGAAGATCAAAAAGTTTGTGCATCTCGGGGACTGTGGGAAAACTCCCTGTGAGGATTGGATGCTCCTCAGTGACCAACCAGGTCATCACCCCCTTCTCATTCAGCAGCTTCGCATCCCGATACACCTGTCATTGTCCCTCTACGCACCACCGGTTTAGTTCATCTGCAACCAAAGTAGGGTCATTCGTTCGGGGTGTGGGTGCAAACTCTGAACCAGTATCCTCATTAGACGAGGCTTGGTAGTCTGCATTCCCAGATGTGGTAGCTCCCTGAAAGTTGGAGCTAGAAGCAGTGGTTGCCTTGGACCTTGAAGACTGGGTCGACTTTGAACCTGTGGCATCCTCGAAGCCGGATGCGGAGCTACCTTTCAAACCAAAAATAACCCCGATCGGTGAACCGATCAGTGTGCGCTCCTCATAAGACTGGGAGGTAGTGACTACGTAAGAAGTTACCTTCCGGGGCGGTTCCCCTAGTGACTCGTGCGGATGTTGTCGGTGTTTTAGAACCTGGAGAGACATAGGCTGGGTATCTCTCATTATCGGTGTCTTTATTGATCAACTGAAGAGACGAGGCGACAGATTTCGATTTGTCCCTCTTGGCGTAGGCATTTTCCTTCTTTGGAGCCATCGATACCTGTGAAGTAGTTAGTATCATAACAACATAACTACACACTAGAAAAACAATGGAAAGAAGAAACTTGGAAATCAAAACACATGTCATTGCTGCAGAGTTAGATCGACGAGACCGATCGATGGTCCAAAGATCCTGTCCGTCACCTGAAACTTAGAATTATTCAAGAATGGGGTAAAATCAAACATCCCTGATGGAAACGACAAATTTGCAATTGATGGACCGTAGTTCATTTCCGTCGTTTTGAATTTAAGCATTTTTCTGGGCTTTTTAATCGATGAACCCCATCGATGGCCCGTCAATTGATCGACTGTCCATAGACGGGGTCTTATACTGTTGGCTTGGGACAGAATTCAGGCCTTTGTCAAGTTCCATTTTTTAGTTTGTAAAGTGACTCATTTTCACACAATCAAGTTTAACCATGCATTTTAATACACCAATACTAGTTCTTGATTCCTTGAGTTCCTATTTCGTGCAACAATCGAACCAGTTCAGTAAAAACACGTAACCCTAAATGAGAACTTTCAGACACATTAAGACACTCATCATTTTAGACAAACCAATTTTCTACACAAACACGGTCTATCATTCCAAGGGAAGTAACTACACAACTTTTCACATCCAAATTTACTTAATTCAGCTCTAAGGTCAAGACCCACTCCCGAAATTCTATATACAACTATGAACGAGAATTCAAAGTTAATGGAAATTGAAGTACCTTTCGTAGTAGTGGTGTGGTTGTGTGCCCTTATGAACTTTAAAGAAGTACCTACGCATTTGAACTCGATCACTAGCCTCCTAAAAATGGAGGAAAAGATAATTTGGGGAAGAGAGTGTATGGGAATTTTGGGAAACTAATGGGACAAATTGGAGAGATAGGGAGTTTATTTAGGAAGTGAAATATGGAGGAAATGATGGGTTGAAACAGTGAAGGAAGGAAATTTGAAAGAAAATGGAAATAGGGAAGGAATTTGAAAGGGGTGTCTTTTAATATTATCGTCCAGGCGGGTCGGATCACTGGCAATCTTGGATCCATGAAACCCCATTGACGGGTCGTGGATCGATCAACGGTCCTTCGATTGGGACCGTGGATCGATCGATAGCCCGTCGATCACTTTTGACTTAGAGAAAATTCAAAACATACCTGGGATCTACGAAAACCATTGATGGTCCGTCGATGGGGTCTATAGACCTCTACACCAGATCATTTTTTGCAGATTTATGCTTTTGCTTCCTGCACATGTAACACCAATTAAGCCATTCATTTTGTATTTTTCTGGACACTTTTGAGACACGGATCCTATATTAATCTCTAGCCAACACTAGCACACAAACATAAATGAAGTAATGAGAACAACTAAAGAAGACTACGACTAAATATACATGGAAAACAAAACCTATAGTCGGCTAGAGAGTACACCTTAGGTTGCCATGGGATTGAATCGTGAGAAGCGGCCAATACATTTTTATATGGGAATGCATCATCAATTTCAGTCTCTTCTCCCAATTCACACATAGCTTCATCCTCCAATCTAAACAAGTGGTCAGCTACTTGATTGTCAGTCATCTTTCTATATTTCATTTCAAAATCAAACTCTTGCAGCAACATACCCATCTGATCAACCTTGGATTTTCATCATTCTTCGTCATTAAGTACCTCAAAAAAGAATGATCGGTATGCACTATGACCCTTTTGCCAAGAAAATAGGAGAGAAATTTTTCAAATGCAAACGTCACCATAAGAAGTTCTTGTTCAATTACTGTGTGATTTTTTTGTGCTTCATTCAGGGCTTTACTCGCATTGTAGATGGGGTGAAAGATTTATCCCTTCACTGTCCCAATACCATACCAAGTGAAACCCCACTCTCATCACACATCACCTCAATGGCTCACTCCAATCTGGTAAAATAATAATGGGTGCGGACACCAACTTTTCTTTTAACTCTCCAAATGCTTTCAGACAGGATTCATCGAAATAGAACTTATATCCCTTCTTGAGCAGTTTGCACAAAGGATGTGCAATTTTTAAAAAATCATTAATAAACCTCTGATAAAAGCCAACATGCCCAAGAAAATATCTCACACCCTTGACAGAGATGTGTGAAGAAAGCTTCTCTATCACCTTCATTTTTTCTCAACCAACCTTTATCCCCTTCTCTAAGATGTGATGGACCAACACTATGCCTTATTTTACCATAAAGTGACATTTCTCCCAATTTAGCACCAAATTACAATCCTCGCATCTCTTGAGCACCTTAGCCAAATTATTGAAGCACCTATCAAAGGAGTCGCCACTACAAAAAATCATCCACGAACACCTCAATAGTGTCCTCCACTGTATCAGAAAATATCGATGTCATACAACACTGGAAGGTAGTCCGTGCATTACGTAACCCAAACGGCATCCTTTTGAATTCAAAAGTCCCATAGGGACAAGTGAAGGTGGTCTTTTATTGATCTTTAGGAGCGATATAGATCTAATTGTAGCCCGAATAGACATCAAGAAATCTATATCAACCCTTGCCTGCAAGTTTGTCTAACATCTGATTCATGAAGGGCATGGGAAATAGTCCTTCTCAATCAAAGTATTCAACTTCTAGCAGTCCATGCAAACTCTCTAATCGGTCATTGATCGCATCAGAACAAGCTTGTTCCTTTCATTAGGTACCACAATCATCCCACCCTTTTTAGGCACACACAAAACATGACATACCTAACTGTTGTCGCAATAGGATAAATGACCCTAGCATCGAACCACTTGATGATCTTCTTTTTCACTACTTTTTGCATAGGTGTATTCAACCTTCTTTGGTTCTCAACACTCTCTTTATTATCTGGCATAAGTTGGATTTTGTGGGAACAAATACAGGGAGGGATCCTAATAATATCCGTAATAGTCCAACCAAAGGCTCGCTTGAACCTCTTCAACACTGCCACAAAGCACACTACTTGTTGCCCATTCAACTCTAATGCAATTATTACCGGCAAAGTGACATCTCTTCCCAAAAACACATACCTCAGATGAGGTGGTAGAGCTTTAAGATCTCATTTTGGGGCCTCCACAATAGATAGTATCTCAGGTAGAGACTCTCGATGCTTCATATCTAAATCCAATTTCTTTCGCTTTGACAGATATTCATTTTGTTCAAGTGCAGCGACCAAAGAATTATACTCTTCAATACCATCACTATCGAAATTCATGATGACCACTGCTAGTGCCTCAACGCCTAGTCGCTCTTCAATTCGCACCTTAGATATACTCTCAATTTTGTAGGATATAGCAGATACTATTTGGAGGTCATCACTCTACTTCATGGACCTACAGATATTGAAAGTGTCTTCCTCATTGCTTAAACTAAACTTTATTTGCCCTTTTCCCATATCGACTAGTGCACACCTAGTGTCAAGGAATGGTCTTCCTAGAATGATAGGACCTCAAAGTTAACCTCACTATCAAGAATCAAAAAATCGGCCGAAATGATGAACAACTCCACTTTCACAAGCACATCATGGAGTATACCTATGGGCCTCTTCACAGTTTGATCGACTATCAGTAATCGCATCGTAGTAGGCTTTGGGTCTCCCAAACACAACACCTTAGAAAAGTGGAGCAATCTATAATACATGGAATAGTGAAAGCACCCAGATCCTCTATTTGCACAAGAGACCTCACAGAAATAGCACTACAATGCTGCATTCTGTCGTTATCTTCAAAACTCACCGACCTCTTTTTTGTCACCATATCCTTAATAAAGTTAACATAATTGGGTATTCACTCCAAAACCTCTATTAATGGGACATTGATTGAAAATTGTTTCAACATAGTGATAAATCGCCGATATTTACCATCTTCCATTTTCTTCACTAATCTCTGTGGGAGTGGTGGAGGTCTAGGGATGGGGACGAGTTTCTGAGATAACTCTACTTCTTACAACGGTGCATCACCTAACTCTCCACTAGATTCTAACAACTCATCTTCATTTCTAATATCACAATCTACTACAGACGACATAGATGGATCAATGGTCTGCTTACCTCCTCGAGTAGTGACTGCTATGCAATTAATCTTTGGATTTTGGATAGTGTTGCTTGAGAGAGTGCCAGGTTGGTGTGGGTTCACAGTACTAGACAACTGATTTTTCTATAGCTCAATGTGCTTTATCAGGACCACATGTGCATCCACCTTTTGTCCAATGCCTGATAGTTCACCAATCATATCCTTGACATTCTCATCAGTCGCATAAAATCTCATCGTCATCTTCTGCAGCATATCCTTAATCCACGCCATACTACCTCCACTATCCGTAGGTGCATCTTTCCTATTTTGAAGTGGAACATATGGCCCACCTCATTCATTCCTGTTACCATAGTTGTTCTGGTTGAAGTTTTTGTTGCGATTGTAGTTCCCATCTCGGGCATATTGACCCTCTCGGTTGTAATTACCATAGCTCCGACCTTGGTATCCTTGACCTTGGCGTCAATTATCCTGATTAGAACCTTCGGAATTTGGTTGGAAACCCCCCATTTGATCAATAATTGCATATGTATCCTCTTAATAGTAGTACTCATCTGTTGGTGGTGGTGGTTTAGCCAAATAGTTCACTGCATTCACATTCTATGTGTCATCTCTTCATGAATCTCATATGCAGTTGAGTTGTTTGTAGCATGTACCACGAAGGTGTTTCGCCTAGTGTCTGACTTTCTAGTGCTCCAAGCTTTATTGTTGCGAGATATCTTTTCCAACTTCTTTGCAATCTTAGCATATGTGCATTCCCTAGAGGAGCCACCCACAATAGTATTGAGCACGACTTTATTGTTATAATCTTGACCTCTGTATAAGTACTATTTTAGTGACTCATCATTGATTCGGTGGTTTGAGATGCCTCTCACAAACGCAGTAAATCTGTCCTAAGAGATACTCACCGACATTCCAGGTAATGCCACAAAGTTGTTCACCTTATCCTTGTGGTTGAGCTTCTTGGGCATTGGATAGAACCTCGCTTGGAACACATCTCTCAATTGATCCCAAGTATAGATAGAGTTGTAGGGTAGCTGAGTAAACCATATAGCGGCATTTCCTGTTAGTGATAAAGAAAACACTCGCAACCCGATGACGTTCATATCCAAGTTTGGTCAATCCACACAACTTTTGCACACATACCTTAGATTAGATATATGAGCATGTGGGTCTTCCGATAGCAGTATCAAAAATAAGCCCCTTATGGTGAGCATCTGCATCAAGCTACTCATCACCACGAAAGTGTGCCCGCAGGGCAGTGGGGGTAGGACAAGAGGTCCATCGGAGTCTACAATATTCATTTTACCCCTATAATAATCCTGAAGTCGTGGGGCTGGTAGAGGTTGCACCCTCAAGGTATCACCTAACTGATTTTCAACGTGTGCTTAGTTGTGTGCCCAACTGGTAATGGAGGCTGATGGCCTGCTCCATCACCTACATTCCCTCTATTAGGTTAACTAAAACCCCTTGGTTGTCCATTATTCTCAATGTTCGATTAGTTCGGGATTGTATGGAGTGAGTGGTTCCCCTCGGCTTCATGTACTTGGCATACACTAGAGCTAAACCTAAGAGGAACAAAAAACAAAAAGGAAAAAGTATAATAAGGAAATAGTTGACTAAATATCAATAATGTAATTAAAATTAATCTAAAAGCCAGATTCTCCGACAGCGGCGCCAAAATTTGATATGCTCAAAATATACCTCCCTAAAGAAGCATAAGCGATCGTTATCAAGTAGAGAACCCAACTAGTAGGTTGAGGTCAATCCCACGAGGGAGCTGGTTTTAGACTTAACTTTAACTCACGATTATATCTATTTAGTCAATGTCTTTCCAAAGCAAGCAAGTAAAGGGGGGGGGGGGGTTTGTGAAACAAATTCTCTTAACGGTGTAATTAGCAGTTGAACAAAAATAAACTTTGGTTTTATCAAGATGAGAGAGTAACTAGGGTATATGTGTTCCCACAGGTTCATAACATAGTATTCATAGCAACAGCAATCCTTTCCTAGTGTATTACATGCAAAGTGATAAGTTAGGTACAGTAAAACCTCTATAAATTAATACTCGATAAATTAGTAATCTCTTTAAGATAATATTTTCCTCTGATCCCCACTTGGGCCAATGGAAAAAATTACCAATTTTGATAAGATAATAAGATAATATATTTTCAGAAGGCCCTTATATAAAATATATGGTCCACAAGTATCATAAATTAATAATTTTTTTAAGTAAAAATATATCTAAGACAATTTAGTGAAATATGATTATATTGTTTCTAATTTTTCTTATAATTTAAATATAGTTGAAGCTCATCTCTAATTTTTCTTATTGCATCCAAGAGCTCTGGTGTTGTCTTTTCGAAATGCACTATAAAATTGTGAAGATTTCTAGATGCGATAAGTGTTTCCTTACGCGTATCCGGTTTCAAAGGTACAATATCATCTTCAACTTCGTCATCAACAATGTTTATTTCGAAGGTATCCACAATTTCTTCTATACTCTAGACCTCTGAACAAGTATCACATTCACTCGATAATCCAACACGTTATTCACATCCATTTTACTATGGTAACTAAGACCATTAATCATGACTTCAAGTTCATGATTAACGTTTTCACAAGTAGGTTCATTCAGATTCTCTGAGATTGCATCTCCCCAACGTTTTTTACGGCATCGAAAGAAATTTGCTATTGTCTCTTGTTGAACATTTGTTGTTCAAACAAGAATTTCATAATTGATAGCATCCAAAACATTGATGTTTGTTGGATCATTTTGTCCTACACCATAGCCTTCTAATATCCTACGATAAATTATGTTCGATAATACATCTTGAAAGTTCTTATTATCACAGCATCACAACGTTGAAATTAATAAGAACAATGATTTTGATGTATTCGTTGTACTTTATGTATGATATTTTTTTATGTGAAATCAATAAATATGATACATAAATTACTAAGATACAATGATTTTGATTTCATCAAATTTCAAACTATTCTTTAAAGGGAAAATTGTATATAATAGCAAACTAATGACCTAAAATAAATGGAGTAGCTAGGGTTTGATTTAATTGTGCTCCATAGCAAAAGTTTGCAAAAAATTGTCAGGCGCCTCTCTCCCAAATATCTCGCTCGCCACTCTCCTCCAATCTCTCACTCGCTTCCTTACTTTTTATACAAACACAAGTGTATAAAAATTATTTCTAATTGTATAAAGTAGAGAAAATTGAATAAATACATATATTTTTGTTTCTCTCTCTCTCCCCTCTTCCATATCTCGCTTGCCACTCTCCCAAATCTCGCTAGCCACCCTCGTCTTTCTGACTTATACAAACAAAAGCGAAATGTATAAACTGTGTTTTTTGTTTGTATAAAGCGTGAGAAAATTGTATATACACATGCAAGTACATATATTTTCGTCCTATACACTTATAATTATACAATAAAAATACTCCCCTACCCAGTTTCTTTTGCATTTCTCTCTTTTTCATTTTATACAATTTTCAAATTGTATCTAATTTCTCTTTTTCTCGTTTTATACAATTAGATTCAATTGTATATTCCTTGTCAAGTCTCTTTTGTCTTTCTCATTTTATACAAATTCAAATTATATATAATCGTTCTATACACTTATAATAATACATTCGTTTCATACACTTCGTTTTTATAAAGTTCTCTGCCCAAGTGTCTTTCTCTTTCTTGTTTTATACATTCATTTTATACAATTTACTTCAACTGTATATGTATAGTGAATTATACAGTTCCTATGTTTGCTATGGAGCACAATTATGCAAACTTTGCTATAACATACAAATATAAATTTTTTATTTGCTATATGTGAAAGTTTCCCTTCTTTAAATTAATAAATATTAATATTAATTTATCGATTAAATAATATCTCTATAAAATAATAAAATGTCATGGTCCTAGCTATATTAATTTATAGAGGTTTTACTATATCTCTAAATCTTTGGTCCAGCATCTAGAAAATTTCACCCCACAGCTTGGTCCCGCTACGTGTGTATAATTTACTAAACCTTACCATTACCTCATATTAGACATTATAATCGATATATGTCTTAGTTATTACTTCTCACCAATCAACACTAGTATATTAGATAGTATCACACTATATCTATGTAGATAATTGTTTTCTTATTAACTACCTCCTTGGTCCGGCAAGTAGCAACAAGGCGAGTTCTAATGCGCGAACTCGTTAAAAGGACTTCTAAATGAAAAAATTATCAATGCATGCAAAACACTATTCAAGAATTGCTTAATTACTAGGATTACTTTGTTAATTACCCGTGGTTCCCACAACCCTAGTTGTGGATTTAGTTACCCATGCTAGTAAGATCACAATTCATAGTTTTAGATGAAAAAATCATGAACTTACTTAACAAGAAGAATAAACCCAGAAATCCAACTTGAATTTGCATGAAAAATTCTTCAAACTAACTCCGAAAATCAATTAATTGCTAAAGTTTGCAAAAATCGATCTCCAAAACAAAGTAGAACAAAAACAATAGTAGCTAACCTCGAAATGAGGTTTTAATACCCTATATATAGAAAACATAGTCCTAAAGAAAAGGAATTAAAATAACGAAAGTTTTGTTCAAAAATGTGACATCAATCGACGAACCAACAAACGAACCGTCGATCAGTCGAGGGTCCTTAGACTGCCTCCATCAGTCAAGATTAAGAATATTTTTCTCTATCGGATGGCACTCTCTGAATCAAACAACAGACCAACAACACGATCCGTCGAATCACCTACGGTCCACCAATGCTCCTCGGTAGCTCAATACTTAGAATCTTCAAAAATCAGGTACTGGAACCTTCACTGAACCAAATGATGGTTCACTAGGACGGTCCATTAATTGATCGACGGATCGTCGTTGCCTCTCTTGGTTCCACACTTAGTCAGACTTCCATGATTTTCCTTCAATGTCCTGAGTTGCTCATCTAAGATCACACCTACGGTCCATCGACTGCATTCGTAGTCTGGTTCTGCACTATTTTTCAGTTGTTTTCTTCCCTTGCCACCTGAACATCTTTCCTACAAAACAAAACACAAAACTTATTAAAATAACTACAAAAAGGCTTTAGACACACACAAATCTTAAGTGAAATGCATTAGAAATGTCGTGAAATCACGGCACGTCACTTGCCCAAGTGTGGGAGAAAGCATTATGGTGAGTGTCTAGCCGGAAAGGAAAGGTGCTATGGTTGTGGTGATTAGGGTCACAAGAAGAGAGATAGCCCAATCCTTAGGGCTTAAGGGAGAGAGGCCAAGCAAGATTCTCTTAAGAGCCCGGATCCCAATGCCGAGGTCCTAAGTTCTCCATACTAGAGAAGATCAAGAGTGATCCCCTCATGTCCTACCGGTATGTGTTTCATGTTGTAGTAAATTTTCGGATTTCTTGACTTTTGTGACTTGTTCTGATGGGATTTAAAGTTGTTCTTAGTATGCATGATGTTTAGAGAAGTTGTGTATGCTTACTCCCAAGTGGGGGATAGTGTGCCTATTTAGTGGGGTCATTGTGTGCTTTATGTGTTGCCATGGTTTCCTCATATGCATGTTCATGAAAATGCTTAGGTCTTGTTAGAGATGGTTTATTTGCATTGTTGCCTCATGTTGTAGTGCCTTTGAGTAAAAATTGCATACAGACTTCATGAGTTGGTTATGAGCATGCCTTAGTTTTGGATGGCGTATCTTTGGATAGGAAATCTAAAACAAGAAACTGCAGCTAGCATTTCCTCTTTGGATTTATTAAGGCTACATAACAATATTCAGATACATACTCCATAACATCATGAATATTATTTCTTTACTAAAGAAACTCATATACATGATAACACCACGCAATGTGATCATTTTGCTCACCCTGTTTCAGGGTTTGTTGCAACCGGCAATATTTAATTAGTTTCTAAGGAGCTGACTATTCCTGCATTTTGCAAGAGAGTACCTGTCCGATCCCTAACAGGAGACAAGCTCAGTGGAGCGGAAATGATGTTCTGTGGTGTTGCTACGCACTACTCTAGAAGCGAAGTGAGCTCCTTCTATTGGATAGCACCCCACGCAATCTGACTATTCAAAAATAAATTGTTTTGCATTCTTTTGATTTAGTACTCCACATTATGTTAGCATTATCCTGCATCCGTAATCCAGTATCACCTGCTGTCCAACCTTACACATTGCGTGCCTTAAGTTCCGATGCTTAAAAGTTGGTCGATTTGCCTAGTACGATTTTGGTTCATGCTTCATGCTTTCTCCTACATTCTAATTGTAGTTTTCAAAACTTTTTGGTTATTGTCCGGCCGTCTGTATGGTTTCTGCTTGAAAATACCAGCATATACCTGATGTTTGTGTTAAATCTGTTTTGTGTAGGTTTGAAATACTTAATACATCATTGGTAAGAATGTAATCTTTCTCTTGAAAAGATATCAAACTATTTCTGATGAATTTTTTTCTGACAACTTTAAAGCATGAGAATTTCTTCACTTGTTCTCTAAATATTTTTTAAGCATACATCTGATCATTAATTCATAAAGAATTTAGGAAAGTGAAACAGCAGATGCCTGGTGCATTTCAACACTGAAGAGACTAATAGAGAGGTGTCCCCGTTGAGCTTGAAAGGTAATGTAAGTTCCTTTCCAACCCTGCAACATGATCCCCCCTTCATTCTTGGATGACACTACAAGGTTGTGCTTCCGTGAAGGATACAAATCGAACTCTTGACCAGCGCATAATTCGTGAGTATCGAATGACATTACAAGCATTCTTTGGACATATTGCTTGTGACTGCTGCAAGGTACATCATGTTTCTTCAATCTGGTAGAAACTATGACTCTTCTGGTTATTTTTGGAAGCTATCTCATGCCCTTTTGAATTACATGACCAAATAACACTGTTACCAGACAGTAACAAAAAAAAATACATGACAACCACACAAATCTACTAAATTAACTATTGAGACATAGCAAGTTTGTAGAATTAATGACCAGAGGAAAGGAAGAATCAAAGTTATTGAGAAGAAGATATTCTCATCTTATATAATCTTGATCGTACAATAGTGTTTATATACATACATAACTAGTTTAGACTTTAATTTAGGTATAACCTGTTACCTAACTGATCAACTACGTAACTAACTTCTCTAACAAACTAACAGTTATTACTAACTGTCTAACCACTCTCAACAAAGTTCATAGGAGGGGACTCGAAAAAAGGGGAAAAAATGTACATGTGAAATTCAACAAATTTGTTAACAGTTAATATAATAGTTTGGTCTAAATATGTCATATATGTCAATAGTTTGGTCCAAAAATATACTTTTTTGTTTTTGTTGGGTCAAAAATGTATTTCCTCTATAAGTATATTAGTATATTGATATTTGTCAATAGTTCTTTTTAATTCTCATTAAACTTTAAAATAGAATAACTCAACATACCTTTTTTACTGAAAATATAAGTCAGATATATAAAATCATCGTAACCTATCAGTAATTTTTATTTAAACTATGATAAAATAATCTTTAATAAAAACAGTAAATAGTATTTTCTCAGTTGAAGTAGGATGATTTCTGATTTAAAAAGTATTATTAAGAAAAGAATTTGTTCTTTTTTAAAATTAAAAAAAAAAGTCAATATATTTATTTGGAGGAAAACATTTTTGAACTCATTTACTGATCAAACTATTAAGTTAACAATAAGAGCATATCAAACTATTGTGGACAAGGCATAGTTGAATGATCCTTTTTAATTCTATCTATTATTAATAAGAGCCCTAAACAAAATGAAGCCCTATTTTTCCTTCTTTATTCATGCTTACTTCCTCCTGATCAGCAACCACTGCATTCTGCTGCTGCTTCAGCGAGGTGTTGAAATGAAAGAGTATGGCGATTGGAACAATGTGTATAAACTATATAACAGTTATATAATAGTGTATACAACCTATTGTATGATGATGTTATAACACTATGTATGTAGTGCCTGTTGATGTGAAATGGTGGGAATTTGAATGATGAATAGCAGGGAGGTACAAGAATATACAGAGACACATGTGAGAGTAGTATTGATAAAGGGGAACGATTGAAGGATTATGCAAGAGAATTTTTAAAAGGCCACCTGAAATGTCACTTGTACTAAATGATCCATTGCTATTTGTGATTCCTATAGTTCTCCATCGATCAAGTCTGTTGTGAACGACTCAATACACATTTTATCCTACATCGTAAAATATGGTTTTCCATCACACAACATCATACAATGCTCACAATCTTCAATATTCATACTTGTACGATGTTTCTTGTTGGATAAGGCTTCTTGATAGGACAACTCTTGAACAAGACTAGATTTGAACTATAAGGTATTTTCACAAGAAAAAATTAAAGAGGGACACAATTTAATTAGCAACATAAAACTATCCTATGGGAGATTAGACATACTCAATAGTATTTATATTGAGATATGTAGTAGTCCCCAATCAGGAAAAATAAAACATCTCATAATCCAGACTGCTTTAAACACAATTCACAAGGCTCATTGCAGAAAGTCCAGAAACTTAAAGTAGTTTATCACTCATCAGGATGGTGATGGTGAACAAAATTAACTACTTTGTGTTGGCTACATACAAAAGTTGACAACATATAGCATCCTCCAATTAAGACTTAAAGGTGTCTCGATAACAAATGGGAACGTAAACAGATTATTTTTCTCCAATGGATGAATTCATTACATGTGGAGACTTAGACCAGAAAGAAGAAAAAGAACAGATATCCATGAGCAAATACAAGGAATCATACACTTATAGTTAGCTTCCAGTAACTCAGCAAGGTTCATCTGTATCTCTTTTTAAAAAGTCCTCTGCCTTTTTGACCTATACATTACCCCGCTGATTTTCCTCTGGGTTTTTATTATCATTAGTCTTAGCAGTAAGTGATCAACTAATTAGCTTTCTGAGTCTCTTTTCGGACACACTTGCATACTTATTCTGTGGTTCCAGAACGAGTGCATGTCTAATATCTGCAATATCAAAATCCACAGTAAATTAATAAATGAACTAACTACAAGGAAACTGGATGCCCATCTCTGGCCAGGACAGACCATCCAACCTGACTTTTATAAATATAGTTCAGAGTTAACATGAAAAGATAATATGGAAAGCAAGTCACAAAATTTACAGTCAGCATAATATTCCTCAAAAATTATAAGGATTAACTAGAAAATGGTTACACAAACATAGCTATTTTATTATTATTATTATTTTTCAACGCATATTTATCCATATGCATGTATGAGCATAAGCCAAAAACAACTGCTGAGATATTGCACCTACTGCTATTTTAATCCGACCTGATCACGCCCACAGCTACTTAGATCTGCCCGTTTGACACACAAGGCACTTAATAATGAAATAGCAGCCAACCCAGAAATCTGACCCCCTCCCCCCTCGAGCGGCGTACTACAGATCTTTTGAAACTTACATGAGATGACTAAATCAGATTTTGTAAATAATATTTGTCATTAGTTTTTGAAAGCTAGTCATGGGGAGATAACAATTCTGAACTATTCTGTGCAATTAAGGATTTCTTCCTACGCAAATGAGACCATTAAAAGATAGCTGTAAAGGACTAAAGATAAAGTTGCACGCACAAACAGCGCAAAGAACTGCAAACATGCACCTTGCAACAGACAGACTGCCACATAACATCACAATTCACAGCCTTACCTTGAAGAGCCTCTTTATAGAAGAGAAGGGACTCTCTGGCAGTTCCCCTTCTCATATAAGCCTTTACATTCTGCATATAAAAATAAAAAAATCCACCAGTCAGAATACATTTGGATCATAAAAATGGAAATTGAATGTATGGGGAGATGGGCATCTACACTCTCATGCATCAAATAGTGAACCTAAGCTACAAGAGGAAAAAGGTGGAATAATATGAGTCTACACCACAAGAAAAATTGTACAACATTGATATATCTTTACACAACTCAGAAAAATTTGCTTGAAAGGAGTTTCAACCACCACTCATTTAATTGTAAACGTACTTGAGAAATTCATATGTTTACTGATAAACTTTTGGGTGCATTTTATGTTAGGCTTAGATTACTCCATAATATCCACAGTAAAAAAACCCAGACAGCAAATATAAACAGACGGAAAAAAGAGTTCTTTTCAAAACTAACACTCCTTTAAGGTTTAACTTTTTAAAAGATTTCCCATTAAAAGCCCTGTAATAGGATGAAAAGCCCTTCATCAATATGGCAATACAAGTGTTTGAATACTATCACCCTGAAGTAGCATTTCGAAACAGTATTAGATTGGTCAAAAAAAAGAAGTTAAACAGTTCACTAATATTAGTCGCAAAATTCCAAGTTTCTCCTTATACCTTTTTATCAAGTGAAATTGCTTTAGTACAGTCCTCTTCAGCTTGGTGGAAGCTGCAAGTTAAATCACTCAGTAAAAGACGAATTCAAACAAAAAACATTGAAGAAGTTGCACTAGTATCATAATTTATTATCATACCATCCCAATTCTAAGTAAGCAGCTGCCCGGTTGGAATAATATGTAGCGTTGTCATTCAATTTTATTGCTTCTGTATAGTAGCTTACAGCTTTGTTCCACTGCTTGCCCTTATATGCAGCATTTCCCTATATAGGATGCATCAAATTACCATGAGAAACTAGAAGAGCATACTAACGATAGAGCCCACAACCTTCAAAGATGGTAAATTGAAGACGAATGACTATCAGGCACAAAATTCTTTCATTTCTCATTGGTTAGTTTCAAGAAGCCTAAAACACAGTATCAAAAAGAAAACAATTGCATATACTGTTATTTAAGACTGAACTTAAAAATCTGTAGTATAGACTGTTAGCCATGCTTGCAAAATTTGCTACAATTATGGTAAACCACGTGCCAGTAGCATTTTGAGTAGAAACTGAATGTTACTGGTATGTCTTATTAGCAGACTCTTCTTTTGGAGGAGAGACCAGGCAAGAGAGATAAAGTGGAAATGCACAAATTTGGTAAAGATATGAAGAAAAAATGAGAGCATTTTGCTTCTCACCTTCCTGAAGGCAAAATAACAAGAAGCAAGGATGATTACAATGTGGAAAAATTGGAAGAAAATTCCAAATATTTAATCAGACATCTATATTGAATAATAATAATTTCAAGTGTCCCATACTGCTCCTCATTAGAGATAATATTGTATCTTTGGGGCTTGCAGCTAAAAGGCTGTAATAAGGATCTGGGAATTTAACTATCAGGTCTTTGCAGACTTTCAGATAAGGAAACAGAATAGTGTGATGCCCAACTTATGAAACAGAACAGTGTGATGCCCAACTTAGAGATCTGCAAAATGATCATGTCAAAGCAATTAATTTTAGCATATTAAAAGAAATAAAGTGGAGAATAAAACCTTTTCTTTCAAAAGCTCAGATGCATCAATGCTACCATTGGTATCTGGTAATGGAGATGCACTGGATTGTATGCTTACTTCATTTTGGATAGATGAGTACATATCCAAGACAGTGTCAAGTAGAAACTTATCAGTCCCGTGAGATGCAATAAATGACAGGGAGATAGGATAGTTCTCATGTTCTCCAAAAGGAATGGCAGCCTGACATTCAAAACAAGGAACAGATTGTGCACAGTGAAAGCACTAAAATATGGAAAGAAAACTAAAGTATGAGGATGACTAAGTATACTTGATGATTGAATACTGCAACATGGAATTACCTGACAACATCCTGACATGCTGGCAATGCCCAATAAAGCAAATGCTCTATCATGAACTTCAGCATATAGACCTTTCCTTGACTTTAATTTTAAAGGAGGATCTGCAACCGTCGGAAGAACCAATATGCCATCGTTCTTCAAACAAAACGAAATGAGTCCTTGAGACACAAGTTACCGAAAAACAAACATTGTTACATAAAAAGGGGATGCAAGACTAGATATTGCATCAGACATTTTTGAAGTGGTAAATGACATAGTGAACTTTTCAAAACTATTCTCCTGAAATTTATACCAAAGTTATGTGTGTTAGACAATTGACATTTTTTCAGCTTATTATTATTTTTACTGTTTTTTACTTATTTCAATTTAGTGCGTCCTATTTTCTAGCTAGACTTAGTCAACTTTAGTTGCTCAACTTTCGGAAGTTAGTGGCCCCATTATGGCTGTTAGTGGCCCCCTTTTATGGTAGTTAGTGGCACATGTTCTTATTTTAGTTTTAATGTTTATGTTTTTTCTTTGTATAAATTCAGACTTTCTGCAGATTATTATACACAAGGAATTTCATAAGTTCACTCTATTTTTATTTTTTCAAATCAGTTTCTTGAGTATTTTTGTTCTAACGGTGGTATCAGAGCCTCTTGTTGATCTTACAGGACAAAAAAAAAAGTTTTGACCAACAACACAAATGGCATCCAACAACCTATCTTTAAATCCACCATTCACTTTCACTGGTGAAAATTACCAAATCTGGTCTGTGAAGATGCAAGCTTTTTGGAAGCCTATGAACTTTGGGAAACTGTGACGGAAGATAAACCACTTGTTGCTCTATCAGCAAATCCTACCTTGGCTCAGTCAAATCCAACAACGAAGAGAAGGCAAAGAAATCTAAAGCCAAGTCGCTTATGCAGAATGTTGTGGCAGATACTGTGTTTTAGAGAATCATGGCTTGAAAAACTGCAAAAGAGGCTTGGGATAGGTTGAAAGAAGAATATCAAGGCAGCAATAGAACACGTCAAATGCAAGTGTTGAACCTAAAAAAAAAAGAGTTTGAGTCATTGAATATGCAGGAGGATGAAACTACCAATAAGTATGCTGATCGAATATCCTTTAATCGTAAATAACATTAGACTTCGTTGTGAAAAGCACAGAAAAGCGCGCTCCAAAGCGAGGCGACCCTTGTGCGCTTTTTTATCTTGAGGCGAGGCGATCTGAAAAAAGCTCTCGCTTCAGATGAAGAAGCGAGAAGTAACCCTAAGGCAAAAGCGCAATAAAGCGCGCTTTTTATAAAAACAGCGACAATTAGTTGTTCTTTTAAAAAAATAGTTTTTTTTAAAAAAAAAAATCTGAAATATAACCTTCTCTCTCCTCACGACTCTTTCCCTTCTTTCTCTCCTCACGGCTCTTGTTTCACAATACTTCTTTCCCTTCTTTCTCTCCTGACGATCTTGACTAAGGCTGCCTCTCTCTTCAACCTCGACCGCGACTACAAGTAACTTTTTGTTCATCTCTTTTTTAGCTAATGTTTATTAGTTCATCTCTATGAGTTTCTTTTCTCCTGAAATATACAATCTTCGCCTGTGCTTCATCTCTTCATCTCTCCGAGTTTCGACTACTCTAGTTTTTTCTTCTTCTTCTCTTCTTTTCTTCATCTCTGCTGCCTGCTCTGTTTCTAATTTACTGACTGCTGCCTCCTCTGTTTTTTTTTTCAATTCTTTTGCTTTTTTTTTATTTTTTTATTTTGTGATCAGTCTAGCAGCCTTGTTGAAGAATAGGAGTTTGAATCTTTGAGATTTAATTATGTTTTTGATTTTTTGCTTTATATGTTATGACTTATGAGTATTTTTGCCTATGTAATTTCTTTCAATCTAAGACTATATTACCTCTATTTAGTTATTTAATATTTTTTTATTTTTATACTAAATGTCGCTTTTTTTAAAAAAAGTGCACGCTTCGCTTCACGCTTCTCGCTTCTGTGAAGCAAGCCCTCGTCGCTTTTTTTTGCTTCTCGCTTCCAAAACACTGCAGTTCTTGGTGAAGAATTTACAGATAAACGAATTGTGGAGAAGTTCTTGTGACTCTTCCTGAGAGATTTGAATCTAAGGTTTCCTCTCTTGGAGAATCCAAGGACCTAAGCAAACTTTCATTAGGTGAACTAATGAGTGCTCTTCAAGCACAAGAGCAAAGGAGGACAATGAGATGGGAAAAGTTCATTGAAGGAGCTTTCTCTGTACAAAAGCAAAAAAGAAAGCAACAATTCCACCAAAAGAATAAGGGCAAACATGATGGAGGAAACAATAGTGGAGATGTGAAGCAGAAGTTCCCTCCTTGCAAACATTGTAAAAGAAATACACATCTGGAGAAGTATTATTGGAAGAGAGTTGATGCTATATGTGGCAATTGTAAGCAGACGGGACACGTATCCAAGGTCTGCAAATCGAGAGCAAAGGCCTCTGGTGCTTTGCAAGCACAAGTAGCGAAAGCTGGCGATGCACATGAAGAGCAACTATTTGCAGCTTCATACTTTTCAATCATTGAATCCTCTGATTCATGGCTTCTTGACAGTGGTTGCACAAATCACTTGTGCAATAATGTTGAACTGTTCAAATTCCTAGATGATACTTACAAATCTAAAGTAGAAGTGGGAAACGGTGAGGCAGTAAAAGTCAAAGGCAGAGGTACAGTGTCTATCTCAACAATATCAGGTATCAAAACTATTTTTGATGTTTTGTACACACCTGATATGAGTCAAAATTTGTTGAGTGTTGGACAAATGCTTGAAAATAATTATTCTCTGCATTGTAAGAATCATGAGTTTCTGACCCATCTGGAGTAGAGTTATTTTATGTCAAGATGAGCAACAGAATGTTTTTAGTTGATTGGGAGAAAATAACTGAGCAGGCTTACACTATTACTTCACAAACACGTACAAACCTATGGCACAAAAGGTTTGGTCACTTCAATCTGAGAAGCATCGTAGAGATGAAAAAAAGGAGCTAGTGGAAAATATGCCTGAATTTCTTTCTAATGCTCAAGTTTGTGAAACTTGCCAACAGGAAAAGCAAACAAAATTGCCACTTCAAGCAAATCAAGTACGAAGAGCTAACCAAAAACTTCAGCTCATTCATACAGATGTTTGCGGCCCAATGAAAACAGATTTGCTGAGTGGTAACAGATATTTTCTCCTCTTTATTGATGACTACACCAAAATGTGTTGGGTTTATTTCATAAGACTGAAGAGTGAAGTCTTTGATGTTTTTAAATGATTTGAAGCTTTAGTAGAAAATCAACGTAATCTTAGTATTAAGGCTTTAAGGTCTGACAATGGAGGAGAATACACTTCTTCTCAATTTGTGGAGCTTTGTAATAGCACAGGTATTTAACGCCAATTGACATTACCATACACTCCACAACAAAATGGCGTGTCTGAAAGGAAGAACATGACAGTAATGGAGATGGCCAGATGTCTTTTGCTAGAAAGAAAGATCCCAAATCAGTTTTGGGTTGAGGCAGTCAATACCTCTGTATATTTGCTGAACAGATTGCCTACTAAGGCCTTGCAGGACATGACTCCATATGAAGCTTGATGTGGGAACAAATCAACACTACACCATCTCAGAATCTTTGGGTGTATATGTTATTATCGAGTTCCATAAACAAAAAGGAGTAAGCTAGATAACAAGGCTCATAAAGGCATACTTATGGGCTATAGTTCATCCAAAGGTTACAGGATTTTCTGTTTGAAATCAGACAAACTAATTCTCAGCCGAGAAGTGAAGTTTGTGAAGCAGCTGGTAGAGATTGGAAAAATCAGAAGACCTCTTATTCTGATTCATTTTCAATAGAGCAGCCTCAACTTTCAGAAGATGAACTAGTGGATGATGTACCAGAGATGGAACTCGATCCTTAAAAGATGTCTATCAGCGGTGTAATTTGGTTAGCTCTGAACCAACAAGCTATGCTGAAGCACAAAACTCTCAGGCATGGAGGAGAGCTATGCAAGAAGAACTAGACATGATCGAGAAGAATGGAACCTAGCAGCTTGTTGACAGACCTAGAATTCGCAAGGTAATTGGTGTAAAATGGATTTTCAAGACAAAACTCGATCCTGATAGAACAATTTGCAAACATAAGGCTAGATTGGTGGTGAAGGGATACGCACAACAACATGGTGTGGATTACCAGGAAACATTTGCTCCTGTAACAAGGTATGACACAATCAAGCTTATTCTTGCATTTGCATCTCATAGTTCCTGGCAGATTCATCAACTTGATGTCAAATCGGCTTTCTTGAATGGTTTGCTTGCTGAGAGGATTTAGGTAGAGCAACCTGATGGTTTCTCAACTCTTGGAAAAGAGGATCAAGTTTATCTCTTAACAAAGGCCTTGTATGGCCTAAAACAAGCCCCAAGGGCATGGCATGAGAGGATGGACAATCATCTCATCCAACTTGGCTTTAGTAGAAGTCAAAGTGAAAGCTACTTTGTATGTGAAAGTCAATGCTGCAGGTGAGTCCTTAATTGTCTCAATTTATGTGGATGACATGCTTGTGACAGGAAGCAAAATTGAACTAATCCAAAGGTTCAAGGATGAAATAGAGAAAATCTTTGAAATGACTGATCTCGGAGTCATGAAGTACTTTCTCGGCATGGAAGTGTTGCAGTCCAGTGATGGAATTTTCATATGCCAGTTCATTTTGGATATTTTAAACAGGTTCAAAATGCAAGACTGCAAACCTGTGAGTACTCCAATATCTACTAGTGTGAAGCTTGGCAAGGATGAGGATTCTGAAAAATTGGATGATATAGAAGCTTAATTGGCAGTCTTCTATATATAACCGCAAGCAGGCCAGACATTCTATTTGTTGTTAGTTTGCTCTCTAGGTTCATGCATTCGCCTAGAGACACACACCTCACAGCTGCTTAAAGAATGTTAAGGTATATTAAAGGAACTAGCAAGTTTGGAATTTTTTTCCCAAAATCTACCGAAGTAACTATGAACCTGATCGGGTACTCTGATAGTGATTGGGGTGGTGGAGTTGATGATTCCAGAAGCACATCTGTATATCTCTTCTGTTTGGGGACAAGTTGTTTTAGTTGGAGTTCTAGAAACAAGAAACTACAGCTCAATCAACAGCAAAAGTTGAGTACATAGCTGCTGCATCTGCTGTGAATCAAGTTATCTGGCTCAGGAAGATGATGAAAGACTTAGGCCATGAACAAAAAAAAGCTACCAAGATCATGTGTGACAACAGTTCAGCAGTTTCAATCTCAAAAAATCCAGTGTTTCATGGTCGAACTAAACATATCAAGATCAAGTTTCATTTTATTAGAGAAGTCCAACAATCTAATGAAGTGTTGCTTGTTCATTGTTCATCTGAGAACCAGTTAGCTGACATTTTCACCAATTCATTGCCAAAGGAAAGGTTTGAAGATCTGAAGCAAAGAATTGGTGTTTGCCACAAAAATGCCAAGGAGGAGTGTTAGACAATTGGCATTTTTTCAGCTTATTATTATTTTTACAGTTTTTTTCTTATTTCAATTTAGTGCTTCCTATTTTCTAGCTAGACTTAGTCAACTTTAGTTGCTCAACTTTCTGAAGTTAGTGGCCTCATTATGGCTGTTAGTGGCCTCCTTTTATGGTAGTTAGTGGCACATATTCTTATTTTAGTTTTAATGTTTATGTTTTTTCATTGTATAAATTTAGACTTTCGGCAGATTAATATACACAAGGAATTTCATAAGTTCACTCTATTTTTATTTTTTCAAATCAGTTTCTTGAGTATTTTTGTTCTAACAATGTGAAATATTATGTGCAAAGGCATATGCAAAATTTCTAAAGGATGGGTGCACTTATGAAAAGATGGATTTAATATATAAATTTGATTGGTTTGACCTTCAGGTTCTTATCACTTGAACCGTTAAACATTTAAAATTATAGGTCCAAAATTGATTCTTATATTCAGATAGTGATTTTATACATATAGTTACATCTTGTGTAGAAGGTATTGAGATCATTGATTGTGCTATATCATCGAGAACTAATTGTTTTAATATACACATTGGCTTCATTGCATAAAAATTTTGCATTGCCAAAGTAGGAATTTCCAATGTGACAAACTTGAAAATTTTGAAAGGTTACAGCAGAAAAAGAAAGAAATATATTAATTAAAACCCCAAAAGTGCTACGAATGGTACTTAAAGAGGTGTTACCTAATTTATAACAAAAAAGACAAAGATAGATATAAGATTTAAATTTCTATTTTCACTTAGAGATGTGCACCCAGGCATCATTGCATTATATGATACTTCGAGTGTTGGTTCACACATCTATATTTAAGCATTTATAAAAAAAATATAACACTACTCCACGTGATTTCAGGAGAGCATGGGATCAAGACCCTGTGACCCCCTCCTAGATACACCCCTGATTAAGTGGCTTTGACGAAGAATAAAAGAAGCTAATGGTAGCTGCCACAAATGGAGTGGTAATCCCGACACCCCAGCCCCCCAAAACAAAAACAAAAAAA
This sequence comes from Solanum lycopersicum, assembly GCF_036512215.1. Classification (NCBI taxonomy): domain Eukaryota; kingdom Viridiplantae; phylum Streptophyta; class Magnoliopsida; order Solanales; family Solanaceae; genus Solanum; species Solanum lycopersicum. The sequence goes on along the minus strand of NC_090809.1, from coordinate 39,004,792 downwards.
AGATGGGAAAGATGAAGAAAGTGGAGAAAAGGAATCATAACAGAAAAGGAGAATTTCATTTTTTACTTGAGGTTGTCTAAAGGTACCTTCAAAAGATTCTGCATAGCAACTCGCATCTCGGTCCTAACTTTGTAAAGAACTTTGATGTTCTCAGGAGCCAAGGTATCTGCTGCAGCAATGTGATTGGTAACTTGAGAACCCAACCTCGGTTTCACAGCCTTCATCCATTCTTCATAATTTGTGTTAAACTCATATCTGAGAAAAACTAAGCATCAGAGATGATCACAGGGAAATCATTACCTCGACTAAATCAGAATTTTGAACAACATCAAATAGGAAGAAGATGGAACAACCAGATTTAGCACATGTGTAGTCGTTGAGCGTATTTATAAATCAGGAAAGGCAACAAAAGAGTAGTAATCCCCTCTTCATTCAAAAATAAATCCAGTTAACCCCACCATTACCTGCTATCATCCACAATCAGCATCAGCTTGCACATGGCTGTCAATGCTTACCACTAGACGGGCAAAATACAGCCAATGTAACTATCAATTAACCAGTCAACTGCTACTTAACTTCCAAATCATTTGCAGTTCTGACAAATTTACCAAATTTGGTGAACGATGGGATGCTTTAAAATTATGAAAATGCCAGTTAGAAGTTGAAAGTCTCAAGGTGGAAGTAGATTAATAAAACATCAGTGCCACAACTAGGTATGTCCCATAGCTGTTCTGGTGATAGAACATAAACTCTACAGAAGCCTTCTCGGTATATTCAACAGAGAAAAGTTGAAAATCCCACTAAGCTCGCTCGATGAACATGCTAAACAGAAGAACAATTTAGATAGGATCGAAAAAAGAGTTTTAGAGAATGAAACCATTCAGCTTGCAATTACAGTAGTCCCAATGTCAAATACTCCATAAAGGAGTTTAGACATCATGTAATGCATGAGTGTCAGATAATTTATATTTTACTATATGCCAAATTTGAAGTTATCAATAAACTAGAGATTATGTCTTAAACCAAGAATGAGATTAATTCTCTAGTTTTTCTATGTAAATCAATATATTACAAAACGTTAGATGAGATTTCCAGCACCCAAAAAACGCACAAACGAAGAACTTCCGAAAAACAAAATGTCTCCATAGAAGTAGAAGCCAACAGGGTAAGGAGATGCGAGACAGAAGGATGATACTGTCAACAATATTGACCTGTATTTGAAGAGCAGAAAAAACAGTAGCTCAATATTTTGTGGATGCCTATCTGAGATTCCTCACATAAACAAACACTCCTTTCTCTCAAGATGGTCGTCCAACCCAATGCAGGAGGCCATAACTAAACTACGGCCAAATGAAATACGAGTAGGAAGAGATTACAGATAGGGATTGGAGATTTCAATGCAGAGAGATTCTTGTGAAGAGAGAATCCATTAAAGAGACTCAAATCTTTGAAACCAATTCCTTTTACTATTTTTTGGAGAATGGTCTCATTTCATTAAAACATCAGCACCAAGTCTTTGCTGATAAAGAAGAGAGAATACAATCTCCAGAGGAGATAAAACATAAAATTCCCCTTAATCAACAAAAACTTACAGGGATTGTATAGCTTTGCAGTATGGGTTCACTATCATTTACAGCATCCCTTAATCCAAGAAAATAAAAAGTAATATCCAATTTAATTTGATTCTCTCTGAGAAGTTCATTGTATTCTCAAAAAGTCCTGAAATTTCTTTCCTTCCAGACTGTCACCAAATGCACACTAGGATGGTTTGCCATCATTTCCTTTGGTTAACAACGCCAACTTCTCCACTCCAAACACTCAAGAGGTCTATTGTCTTCTCTGGCATATACCACTTCATTTTAACTGATTCTGTGCATACTAAATAATAAACCACTAAGATACTACCGATAGCAGGACACATTGTCAAAAAAGAAACATGAAAGTGGAAAGCATAATAAAAGTAGCTTAAAAGTTATATCACTTTCTAGTAAGAAGATCAGCCTAGTAAAATATTCAAAGTATGGCATGTGCATGACCTTTGAAGAAGAAACATCACAGAAGAGAGAGCTCGTAGAGTAGACATCCCATTCTGCTGGATGGTTGATTGTTCAATGAAACCTTTTAAGCTGGGTACGTTTGATGCAATATACTGCCCAAGGTTCAGATGTTTGGGTGCCTGGTCTGTGCGAATACAAGAAAAATGAGAAGTGATATAAAGAAATAGAGTGCCAGCATCTGGCAACCAAATGAGTCCATCGAAAAATTATAATTTACACTAGGAGGAAAAAGAAAAAGTAAACTGCAACTTACATCCAGATAATTTTTCTATTACTTTGGTGACAACATACACTGTCTTCTGTTTTGGTACATTACAGAGCTGAAAAAGATCATCAGCTATAACAAAGCATCTTGTCCTCTTAGGTTCAATTGATGGTATCTGAAGCAACACATGTCCAACTCGATGCAGCACAGATGGATCACGAGCTAACCATCCTGTAAAAGGGATTGCCACCATAAAGAATAGACAACTGATTCAATGCCTAGCAGGAATACCTAAAAGCCCAAAGAGGCGGTCTGTATATTTACAATACTGACATCTTAAATTTCAATTAATCAAAATTCAGAAGCAAATGATTTTTTTATCTCTACCGTCAATAAATTTAGCAAGGGCAATTATTTTTTGATAAAGGTGAAGTTGTATTCCTCAGCAATGAGAGTATACTGGAACAATCAAAAAGATTTAAATCAGTGACCCAAAAAAGACCAACTCAAGAAAGCCGTACTAAACTTAAAAAGAAGAGAAAAAATTTAAAATCTGTCCAGCATCCTCTATATCCTCCTCTTTACACCAAAAGAAGGAAGTCTTCATACAACGCCATTTGATCTTTTGCACTCATTCTGCAGTATTTTCCATAAACTTCTTGAGTCTTCCCCTACAAATAGTCCACCATATACAAGATGGTATCATGTTCCACCATTTCTTCTGGCTCTTACTCCCCCCTCTTCTCGCCCAGCAACTAAGAAGGTCTGCATTGTGTTCTTGCATTCCAGTTTGTGTGTGTTCTGCTTAGAAAAATGGCCCAATTGAGCGGTGACTTTGCAATGGAGGAATAGATGGCTATTAGTCTCATTTGTCTCATTACACAGTGAACATCAGAAGATATTTCAAAGCCTCTTCTTTGCAGCTTCTCATGAGTTAGCCAAGGCAATTATAAGTTACGATTCTATCCAAATAGGCCTCATCATGGGTATCAGAGTAACTCTTCCCATTGCTTTTTCCAAAGTTCCTTCTTGTATTACCAAGTTGTGAAACATATCTTTGTTCTCGGTATTTTTGGTTTGTTAGGTGTTCTTTCTTATTAACAAATGAAATACATATAGTTTAGTACACAATTGTCCATTCTCAATTCTTTTTAATGAATGATATGAAAGGTACTCTTCCGGTGAGTCTACATGGCTCCCCACCTTGAGAGTTAGTTCTTCTTCAGGTGAGTCTACATGGCTCTGATGCATGTATCTCCACACTCCCCAACACATGGCATTGAAGTTGTCTTAAGACCCAAGGACTAAGCTCACTCTCAAATTATGGATTCCCAAGCCTCCCTTTCCTTTGCTAGCATTATTGTATTCCATTCACTAGATGATAGCCCTTTTCTTCTTTGCCTTTTTTCCAGAGGAAGTTTCTTATGAGTCCATCTAATATTTTCACCACCTTAGAGGGAATAGGAAATGGAGACATTACATAGGTGGGAAGTGAGTCTAATATTGATTTTATCAATATGGTTCTACCTCCCCGTGAGAGGTATTGAGTTTTCCATCTTGCTAACTTCTTTTTTGTCTTTTCCATGATTCCATCCCATATTTCTAAAGTTGTGCCTACTACCTAGTAGCATTCCCATAAGTGGTAGGTAGTCCCTCTACTCTACAACCAAGTAAGTAGATCACAATATATGAATCTGAGGAATTTCTTTGATAGGGATCAATCTAATTTTTGCCTAGTTTACACTTAGTCCTTGCTACAGCTTCAAAAAGAATTAAAATTAGTCTAATGTATCTTAATTGCTCAATCTCAAGGTCACAAAAAACTAGGGTATCATCTTGCATACAACAGATGACTGTTCTCTTTTCCACCCTTATTACTGGCTCCTATTAGAAAGCCACTTAGCAATTGTTCTCTGTGGCTATTGTCATCAAATCAAAATCTTCCAATACCAATATAAGCAAAAAAAACGAAGAGAGGGTCTCTTTGTCTCAATCCTCTTTCGGCATTGAAGAAACCTACTAGCTCTCCATTGACAAGGACAAAGAATTCAACAATCTTCATACATGCCTCTATCCACTTTAACCATTTGATCTATCTCATAGTATTGAGTAAGAAAGACCAGTTACCATGGTCATAGGCTTTCTAAATGTCTAGTTTACAAAAGTAATCCTGCGTTCACATTTTTCATCCATCAGTCTATAGTACACACTCGCTAGCAATTAGGGCAACATCCATAATCCGTCTTCCCTTTATAAAAGTCATCTGACTTTTATTTACCAATTTATCCACCACTGTCTTTAGCTTTTCAGAAAGTAACTTAGCCATGTCTTGTACACTCCTCCAACCAGACTAATTTGTCTGTAATCTTTAAGATCTGAGGCTCCAAACTGTTTAGGTATTAATGTAATAAAGGTTGCATTAAAACACTTCTCAAAATTTAGATTAGACTGAAATATGCCAAAGTCCCTATTATACTTCATCCGAGAAAGTGTAGGAAGAAAATCATTGGAGAGCCATCTGGGTCTGGGGCTTTCTCCTTGGCACAATTTGATGTTGTCCATAATATCCTCTTCATCGAAGGGTCTTCGTAAAAGGGAAGCTCCTCTTCAGAAATCATAGAGAACTCGATTTGAATTTTGAAGCTTATCATTATATTAATTGTCACCCAGTCTGCTCCTTTGAGCATGTGTCCTTGCATGTGGCAGCTATATTACTAGCCTTGACCTATTTGTTGAATCACTATCTTCTGCACACCCTGCTTCCTTAAGCACTTATAATGCACACTTAGCCGAACAACTAACGTTGGAGGAAAGAGATAGTCAAGGTATGAAGTGAACCAATGATGAGGCACAAATGATGAAAAATTTTCCCTCACCCTATGGTAATTTGCATGTCTAAGAAACTGCCTTGCCTCTCAAACTTGTCCTAATTTGCATACAGTTCTTTCATCAATCTGACGTAAGACTGGGCAACGGATCGGAACAGGATCACCAGACCGGAACGAACCGGTATCGGACCGGAACGGGACGAGTTGACCGGTTCGTTGATCGGTATCTGGATGAACCAGATCGAATAAACAGGACAGATACTCGATTCCGTCCCGTCCCACTATATATCGAGATGGAACCGGAACAGACCGGAACGAAACGGGATGACACATCTAGTTATTTCAAAAAATGATTTTTTTTAATTACGGAAATATGAATATTTCTTTATTTTTCCAAGTTAAATTTAAGTTTTTAAATTTATAATGTAATTTTTTACTTAAGTTATTTTAAAGATATTTTTTAAAAAATTGTACTTATTAAGTTTGCAAGTTAAGTAAGTCTAATTAAGTTTTCAAGATTTAAATCTTTTGAAGTTTATAAGTTATTACTTTTATTATTTATTAATATGTTATAAGTTATAAGTAATAATTATAACTCGTAATTTAAATAAATTAAATTTGTAATTTTAAAAATTTAAACAAAAATAAGGATAAAACAATTATACAAATTAAAAAATATCAATTTAATTATTTGAATTTGTATTATAAATTACAATTTCAATTTACAACTACTAGTAGAGTGCATAGTTTACGCAACCACCTTCTAGGAACGGTTCTGTTTCAACTAAGTCTCGAACATAATACTAATGTAATCCTAATAGGGAGTAGTTGGGTTACTTGGGTAGTATTTATTATTTAATATAAAATATAAATTATAATTTATAAATATATAATATAAATTAATCAATATATACATTAAATATAAATTAATTAATAAATATTAATTAATCAGAACCGAACCGGACCAGAACCGGAACCGGAACCGGAATAAATCGGTACCGGTACACCGGTACCAAACCTCGATTCCATTCTGTTTCGTGTCCCGGTTCAGGATGTCCGTTCCGTCCCGTAGGCAACCGAACCGGAACGGTACCGGACTGGTACCGATACATCCTGTTCCGTTGCCCATTCTTAATCTGACGTCAGAATGGATTGGTTCATCAAAGACAAGTCTCATTTCATCTCTCAAATAGTGTCCCAAATATCCAGAAACTTGTGGTTCTTATGTTTCAGGTACACCCAAGAGAAAGAAAAGACTTCCCAAGGAGTGAGAGAACTAAGAAATCCAATCATGGCATTTGACTCTTAAAAAATTTGGCGTGCCAATGTTGAATCAAGAACTAAGCAGGAATATATAGTTGAGTTTAAGCTTATTGTATATATAGTTGCGTTTAACCTTAACTATAATATTGCCTTCAAAAAACTTGGGCATTTCTTTCCTTCCAAATCACCCACCATACAGGGATTCCCATATTTTGGAAGAAGATTTGATCAAACCTTTTTATGCCAGAAAGTAAAGAAATTTAGAGCCATATTTTTTACCTATTCAAAAGGAGAAATTTAGAGACAAAACTTAACATCTTAATGCTCATGTGATAGAAATGTTTCCAAGCCCTTGTTTATTTATATAAAAAAAAACTTATTTCCTTTATCACAATAGATTTTATTCCTGAGGAAGCTACCTAATTTTACATTGCGCTAGTTAAATGCTTGTTTAATACTAATTAAGTAGTTGATAGTTCCCTTGTACTCACATAGTTACCTACTAATTGAGTGTTCGGATTGACTTATTTTAAGTGTTTTTGGCTAAGTTCTTTTTCTCTTTCTTGTAGTGTTTGGCAAAAATAGAAAGTGTTACTAAGATTTGATAGGAAATCTGTAATTATTCCTTTTTGGAGGTAGCCAGCTGAAGAATTCAACCTTACCAATTTCAAAAAAATAAATAGGAAGTGTTATTAGGCACTTACTTTTAAGCCAGAAAAGTACAAAAATAAGTTAAAAGACAAAAGTTGGGTATTTCCAACTTATAGCTTTTAGGTATTTTTGAAAAGCCAAATCCAAAAAACCCTCTAAATCAAGACATTCCAATAGGTTGTCGTGTCAATTATATGGTCATGAGAAGTATCAGAAACTGGGTTGTAGGTTGGCCTGTCAATTAGTTCCGTGGTCATGAAAAGTATCAAAAATTGGAGTAGGATCGGGGGCCTCAAATGTAAAGAGGGAAAAAGCGTTAAAAAAACTTCTCAACTTTAATTTCTCCTTTACTGGTGTTGTTTTAATATGGAAAAAGTGAAGAGCTCTCTACTATCCTGGTTCCAATAACGCAGTTTGTGACAAGGAATTACGGTCTTCTCCTGGGAGAGTTTTTCTACTTCTTGATTAAATGTTTACTTAATAGGCTACAGATACAGAATTTGGCCTCTCCAGACATATTCTGCATTAGTGACAAAGCAAATACTGTGGTAATAGTCTAGAGAAAACAAAATAATACATACCAATACTGTCCAAACTTTGTGATACAGGCAGAACACCAACAGTCGATATGGCCCTATGTGACGGCCTAAACCCAAAGACACCACAAAATGCTGCTGGGACTCTGATGCACCCAGTCATATCGGTACCTGCAATAGATCAGACTCTGTAACCATCTAGCATTCTGAATCCAAAGAGAACTTTTTTTACAAATTAATACCACTGTAATTAGTTAAACAGAAGCCGGCCAACTTAAAAATTAAATCTCTCATTCCATCATGTTCATACTTCGCAGATATATAAGATGAGGAAAACACAACTCAATGTTAAATCTATCCATAAGAGGAAGACAAAAGGAAAGAGGAGGCCTAGACTATAGCAGGAATATATCTTTTTTAAGACGGGTGGTGTCTGAACTAGCTTAGACGCACCTCGACTATTCCACCGGGTACCTATGACCTCCCACCAGGTACTAGGTATGGAAAGGATCACCGAGTTTTTTTTTCCAGGATTTGAACCGGAGACCTCATGGTTCTTCTCTCACTTCATTGACTACTAGGCCTCACACAAACATCCTTGGTGACTACAAAATGAAAATATCTTCAACAACTCAAACATATTTGTGAATTTAGTAACTTCATCATCTTCATACTTTAATCATTATAGTTAAATTGAACAGACACAGGAAATAGAAGAAAAGGAAACTTTGAATCAGCAATTTTCAATAACTGCAATTTAAATAGACAACAATACCTAAAGCAAAATCAACAAGTTCAGCCGCAACAGCAACAGCTGAACCACTGGATGAACCACCTGGAATATGAGATGGCAATTTTGGATTAGTTGGAGTACCGTAGTGCACATTCTCTCCAGTAATCCTGAAACATTTCAACAGAGACATAAATTCCCCTCACTGAAATTGCATTGCTTCAAACACAAATTGTCTTCTTCAACCAAAAGAAACACAGAGGGAGGAAAGAGAGTGTAGCATCAGATGATAGCCATGTATATATCTGAAAAACGTACTACGTCCCAACTTTTTGGCGAGTCTTCCCATTTCGAGAAATCCTAGTATGTGCTACACCATTCCATTTCTATACATCTTCGCAATCTTTCTTTTTATAATCAAGAAACCACGAGAGCTAGTGGCACTGGCACACGATTAGGTATTCGGTGGATGATAGGTGTGCCCTTCTCCATTGCCAAGCTTCTGTTGCGGCAGGATTCAAATGTGTGTGTGCCTGACTGACACGTTACTTGTTGTGCTCTTATCACTAAACCAAAGCCCTGAGGCCACATCTTTCACAACTTCTACGGATTCAAATGCATTAAAACTATTCAATATTTGAAACTTGATGTCATGCTTTCTCTATAAAACTACTTTTCAAGATTGCTTTAATGATTATTCAAGTAGTGTATAATTAAAATTAACATTTTAAGCTCCGTGCAGAATCAAATATTTCATATAAAATTAATGTGACATAAGAATAAACAGAAAAATCAAAAGATACCCAAGTCCAAATTCGTCCATGATAGTCTTCCCAACACAAGTAGAACCATTCTTCAGAAGAGCAGTTACAACAATGGCTGTCTTTGTAGCCGCCTCATGCGTCTGTTTCCAGGCTGGACTACCAAAACCCGTCACATATTCCTTCACATCAATGCTATAACAGTGCAAGTAGAGAAAAAAAGAAATAGAATCAATTCCACGTCCAGAAATGCAGCAAAACATTTATTAGTCCAATGAACAAAACATTTTTTTTCTACAAGATCTAATCCTTCCAAAACCAAAACCCTCACAACATAACAAAAGAAAAAAGTGTTCCGCCAAAATTTAACTTGAAAAGAGGAGTATCACTAACTTGTCTTTGATGGCAAATGAGAGGCCAGAAAGGGAAAGTCGAGCAGCTGGAGGAGGTGGTTGAGGAAACGGAAGCAACTCGATTCGTTCAATAAAAGCGCCAAAGTCTTGTTTGATTGAGTTTCTAGCTTTCAATCGTCGCCGATTGACCTCAGCCATGATCAATATTCCGGCGAATCCGACGCCGATCACAACCCAGACTTTGGGGTTCGATACATTGAGTTTTGTCATCACCGGCAGCTCGGCAGCAAAATTTGAAGGTTTTGAAAGGGTTTAAGGGAAATGCTATGCTAGTATTGATTTTTGGGTTTCACAGAAATGGGGTTTAAGAGTCTTCTCCAAAGAACTTTCCACGTGCCTGTGCACGTTTCCATCACGCGCCGAATCTTCCTTTTCCCACAAGTAAAAATGTCCTTCAGAATTTTCTTTTAAGAGAAAAATGCAAAAATATTTTGGAAAATTTTTCAAAATATTAATGTTTATTGTCAATATTTTTAATATTTAGTTAAAATATCAAAATATTAATTTATTATGTATCTTATTTAAGTTGTTATTATTTATTTTAACTTAAATAATACAATTGTTAAATAGCAGAAAGGAGAAACTTAGTGGGAGAAAAATATTAAAAATATACAATTGCTTAAAAATCTCATTAGGTACAAAAATTTAAAACTAAATACAAATACAAAAAGATAAACTAAGAGAACTCATCCCACTTGTTCATCAAATTTCTAGTATCAATTTTTAAATTTTCATTGATAATACTCAATTTCTGTTGAAATTAATTTGATTGAATCACGTTTTTTATATTTAATCGCGAATTCAACAGATCGGATTTTATAGTCAAAAACGACTTTCATAATAATCTAGCTTCTTTAAAATTATGTGAAATTTCCTTTTCAACCATATATGACATTGTCAATACAAAAGCTACTTGGGAATAAAGAATGATCCAACAAAAATTATGCAACAAAAGCATATTAAAACTAAGAAATCATAAAAGCCTAGTGGAATCACGCAAACTCAACGAGAAGTATAGAATCACAAAGCATATATTCTAAAATTCATTAAATGATAATAACCAATCAAATCTTTTTAGACTAAGACCTTACTAACTAGATAATATATATGTTTACATAATAATAATAGGGGGGGGGAAATCACAAAACATAGTATAAAAAGTGTCACAAATAAAAGTTTGCAGATTGAGATTCTAATAACGTGCATATTTCTTTTTGGATGACGAGACAACGTTTTACTAAAACACAAGTAAATAGAGATTCAAATTTGAGTTTTGTGAATAAAAAATTGAGAAAAAAGGCATATCAGACGAAGAAGAAGAGAGAGTCAGAGAAGAGATTGCAAAAAAAGAAAGAATGGAGAAGAATGTTGCCGAAATTGTATTCATATTAATTTTTGTTTATCAATTATTTTTCTTTTATTCAACATTTATATTTTTATTAACAACATTGTATCTCTTTTTTAGTTTGCAGTCATTCCAATAGGTATGCCAAATTGATTTGTATCTTATAAACATAGATGTATCATATTTCTTTCATAGTCAATTTGCATATTTCTTTGTAGAATATTGTATCATTCCTCAACATATTGTATTATTTTCATTATGTGTGTATGCTATTATTTTCCTAGAATCTTGATCTTTCTTTAATCGTATTTATATGCATTGATTATTATATTGGGACGCAATCACTAATATTTTTATAATACGAATAAACGAAATATATATTTGACAGTTATGTAATACAATTTTGATCAATGGGATACAATTATCAATTTGAATTTGAATGAGAAAATGAGCACATAAAATACAAATGTTGTTGATATACAATTATTACAAAAACCTAATAAAAAGAAATACATGGTTGTTGTCATTGAATTGACATTGACATACGAAATGAGCACATAAATACTCATATGACTTGAAATACAAAATTGACTTTGTTGATATGTCATTGTGATGAACAAAAGAAAATCTGAATACAATGTGAGGGTTAAATACAAAATGATCACAGTAAAATATTCACCACAATATGATATTCAATTTTAATTTGAATGGTATAGTAAGCACATAAAATATAAAAATTATTGGTATACAATTATGATGAAAACATAATAAAAAGGAAATATAGATTTGTTGTCATTGAAAATTGAGATTGAACTACAAAATGAGCACAATAAATATTCACTTCAATTGAAATACAAATGTGACTTTGTTGGTATACCATTATAATGAATAAAAAAATAGAACTTATTTGTATACAATGTGATATTGAAATACAAAATAAGCAAGTTAAAATACAAGTCGTCATCTGTGTTCTAAGTAGAACTTTGTAATATTGAAAAATAGAAAATTGTTGATTAAGTTGGATATCTCTAATCCTAAACATGATTCAACTACAAATAACAATTTTGAACGATTTAAACAAAAATAAAATCATAAAACAAATTCGAAAACGGATAAAGATGCATACCTTAATAAAAGAGATTGTGTGAATATTTTTACAAGATATATTTTTCAATTATTGAAAAGAAAACAAAAAGGAAGAGAGAGGCGGATTTTGAAATGGAGAATAATTGGAGATGAAAATATGAGAGAGAGAAAATATTCCCTTTTTAAAAAAATATATGAAAGAGAATTAATTGAAAAACGTGTAATTAAGGTGAGATAAAATAATAAGTAAATTAGGATACACAATTTTTTCTAAAATAATGACATTTCGACATTTTTCCAAAATATTTTTGTGATAAATAATTTGGTTTAAAAATATCCATGCTTAATATTTTGGTTCGGAAATATTATTCTAACTAGTTAACATTCGCGCTTCCATAATCATAACAACTATTTTAGTGATAAAGTTTTCTTATAAAGTAGCACATACTAAAAAGAAGAAATATGATTAACATTTAGGTAAAAACTCTAAAATGTTTATCAAAATTGTTTCAATTTATAAGATAGTTTTCTTATTAACTATCAAAGAATTATTATACAAATAATGTTATTTAAGTAAAATTATAAATTGATAAGATATTTTGTAAGTCATGAATGAATCAATCAACTAATAAAAAGAACAACGCGACGCAGTACTATTTCCTTATTTTTAAAAAAAATTAAAATTATAGTATATCTTGTTATCAAAAGCTTACAACCATAAATAGAGGAGAAAACATATCCATTGGTGAAAAAGTTCTATATGTAAACTTTGAATATCTGATGTGCAAATTATAGACAAAAATTTAAAATCATTATATTTTGAGAAAACTAAATGTAGAGGTAATGAAGAGAATCATAGAAACACTTAAGTAGAAAATGTGAATTGAAGAAGGTTTTTGCAATTTATGAGATGTAATAAATATAATAAAAAATTTAATGTTAAACAAATTAATTAGTGAAGAGACTAAAATCATCTTTTTAGTTTCATAATCAATTTAATCAAACAAATATCAATTTTCTCTATGCATAATTATTTTTCTATTTTCTTAACTTAAGAAAATGTGTTCATTGCAATTGGATACTGGCAAAAGAAACTTGGTTCATTCAGAAATATTTCATTAAATTAAAAGAATTATACGTTTTGTGAAAATTGAATCCAACAATCATATATAGACTAATTTTACATAAATGCTAACAAATACAAAACAAAAACTTAATGGAGAGGATTTCATCTTTTTTGTTGGTCAATTCAAGTTCTACAAAAGAAAAAAAATGTGTTATATCATCTAAATTCGGATGAAACTAAACAAAAGATGATGAAATCGAGAAATTATGTCATATTAACATATTATATACATAATATAAATCGATGGAGTATGAATAATATTTTCAAAAGACAAAAGTTTATATATATGATGAAAACATCACAAAAAATATATTTAAGCAATACAATAGTTAGTTGAAGATCATGTTGCCCTTGATACAAAAAGTGTGCTTCATAATATAATCTTGTTCTTGAAGGTACATATCTTGATGGATAAATTATTAATTGAAAATTATATAATCAACAATAAATGCATCTACATATTTGTAAATCATTGAAACTTCTACTTTTTCAAATTATAATCTAACAAATTCTTGATAAATCTTCCACCGCCATAAATGCCCGTTTGGATTGACTTAAAAAAATGTAACTTTTAAAAAGTACTTTTGAAAGTGCTAAAACTTATTTTAAAAATAAATAGTTATGTGATTGGATAAAAGTGTTGCAGTTGAAAAAAATTGTTGATGTGATTGGCAAATAAGTGCTGACAAACACTTTTTTTAATTAAAATGTCTAAAATGCCCTTAAAGTTGTTAACATGATAAAAAATTGATTAATTTAAGAATTTTATACATAAAAAAATTAAAATAAAATTAATTTATATTTTACATTTATAAGTAATAATATTTTCTATTATTAACATATTTCTTCATCATCACAAATTATTTATAAGATGAATATAAATTTATTATTTAAGTTAATTTTGAATGCGCAACTTATTCTTATAACTATTATTACTATTACTATTACTATTATTATTATTAATAATAATAATAAATAATAATAATAAGAAATAATAATAATAATAATACTAAATATAATAACAATAATAATAACAACAACAATAATAATAATATAAAAAAAAAAAGAATTAAGGCCAAAAGGTAATATACTTGTTCAACATAAAATGACTTTTAAGTTGGAAAAAAAAACACCCCTCACCTTGCTTCTAGCTTTTGGCTCAAAATAAATCGTCAAACACTCTAATAAGTCCAAAAACTGACTTTTAAGTCAGTTTGACTAGCTTTTAAGTCAATCCAAACAGGCTCTAAACTTTTTTTCTTTATTTTGATGACTAGTAGCAAATTAATTTTTGATAATCTCCTTGGACGAATCTTACACTACCTTCAAACTTTCTTCTTCATGATAAACTCTTGTTTGGCTATTGGAACACAAGAATAAAATTAAAAAATGTATCTATAATTTTCATAAAGCCGGAAAATAAAAATAATAATGCTAACAATATGAAGTTGGAGAAAATTTAAACGAACATGCAACAATGTCAAGACCCAAAATCACAAGTCGTGATGACACCTATGTTTCCAACCGATAGGTAAGCCAACCCAATAAGTTTACCAATTCAACTTAAACGTGAAAAGTTAAGTAGCAAACTAATATCTAATATAATAGTCTTAAAAAAAATGTGAAAAATAGAATATCACCCCCAATATTTAGTATCATAAGTACATGAGCTTCTACAATAGGATAAAAGTCCAAATGTCACGACCCAAATCGGGCCGCGACTGGCACCCACACTTATCCTATTATGTGAGCGAACCAACCAATCTAAACCCACCATTTCAACCATAATAACAAAATAAAATGCGGAAGACTTAAAACTCATTAACGAAATCAATAATTAACTTTTAAAACTCAAACTTATTATTATCCCCAAAATCTGGAAGTCATCATCACAAGAACATCTACTTCAAATTACTAAATCTAAGAGTATATGAAGACTGGCTAGAGTTGCGGTTGAGTTGAAAACGACGGTACGTTTGCTGCACTCCACAATTTACAAAGAAAACAAATACAAGTAGGGGTCAGTACAAACACAAGTACTGAGTAGGTATCATCGGCCAACTCAAAATAGAAAACAGTATATATCAGATAACATCATAAAATCAACTAATATCCTTAGCATGCAGCATTTACAATTACCATAACCCTTGGTTACAACACCAAGCACATCAATGAGGACTCACGCCTCCTCATCATACTCAATTGGGAATTAGGTTCATTAGATTGAATATATTAACATCTTTCAAGATTCATTATCTTTATTCCTCTCGTGTCGCTACGTGACACTCCGCTCCTCATGTACTATCCTGGTGTCGGAACGTGACACTCCGATCCTCATTCTATCCTTGTGTCAGAACGTGGCACCCGATCCATATACTATCCTAGTGTCAGAACGTGACTCGATCCATATTCTATCCTGGTACCGGAACGTGGCACCCGATCCATATACTATCCTGGTGTCGGAACGTGACACTCCGATCCTCATATACTATCCTGGTACCAGAACGTGGCACCCGATCCATATACTATCCTAGTGTCGGAACGTGGCACCCGATCCATATACTATCATGGTGTCGGAACGTGACACCCGATCCATATACTATCCTGGTGTCGGAACGTGACACTCCGATCCTTATATACTATCCTGGTACCGGAACGTGGCACCCGATCCATATACTATCCTGGTGTCGGAACGTGACACTCCGATCCTCATATACTATCCTGGTACCGGAATGTGGCACCCGATCCCCTAATCTCACTACTTTCGTTCATCAAGCCTTCTTTTATACCAAGGCATCATCATTAACAAAGTAGATTAGGGTTTCTTTTTCAAGATTTAGGATTCAATAGCTTCATCATGCTTATTTATCACAATTATATAATCACATTCATGCAAGCATACAATTAAGCATATAGAAGGGTTTACAACACTACCCAATACATATCATTCGCTATTAAGAGTTTACTACGAGTAGCATAAACCATAACCTACCTCTACCGAAGATCAGTGATCAAGCAAGCAAATTCCCCAAAGCTTTGTGTTTTCTTCTTCTCGTTCGATCCTCTCTCTCTCTCTTTGTTCTTTCTATTTTCTTTATTCAAACCCTCTTTCTTTTACCCTAATTAGCATATAATTAAGAATAAAAGATGACAATAATAACCCACTAATTTACTCAAGGTTACCTCTTTTAACCCCCAAGTAATTAGACTTATTAACATTAACCCACTAACTTTACAATTATAAGCCGGAATAGTCCAAAACGCCCCTTAAAACATTCAAAGAAATCCGACCCCGCCTGGGATTACACAGCCTGTGACGGCCCGTCGCGCCTGTGACGGTCCGTCCTGCTGCTCCATCACAGAGTTCAGAGACTCAATTCTCTGAAGAGTATGTGACGGTCCGTTACGCCTGTGATGGTCCGTCCTGCCATTCCGTTACGAAGTTCAGAGACTAGATTTTACTGAAGGATCTGTGACGGCCCGTCACGCCTGTGACGGTTCATCCTGCCATTCCGTCACGAAGTTCAGAGAGTTGATTTCAGTTCCCAAATTTCAGAATTTCTAAGTGTTTTGAAATGAGACCCCCTCGACGGTCCGTCGTGGGATCCGTCGTCTCAGCCAGTTTTTTCAGAAATAAAATCTGCTGTTCAAAACGACTAAACAGGTCGTTACACCAAACTAATATGAAAATCTAAACATAAGAATATCCTATCAGAATACCAAAATAACCTAATAAATAGTGGTAGATTGAAGGTGTGAGCCGCAGAATATCCCAAGCAGCGCACTACAACTCTAAGATAATCCAAACTTATATTTAAGCTCCAAGAACATACCCGAATTTGAAATCCAATCTATACCACAAAAGAGTACAACAAGTGTAGTATGAGTACGAAACCACGTGTACCCAGTATGTCTCATTGACCGCCAATGAAGAAGTAGTGATGAGAGTTTATATAAGAAAAATCAACTCTTTAATTATACAAGTCTACATTACACTTACCAATCAAGTTTCATCAAATAGATGTAATCAACCATCAATTAACTTCCAACCACCAAATAAAACACATATTCATCAATAATGAAGGATATCATGAGATGAAATGCAATATGACACCATGAAATGATATGCCTCAAAATATTCACTACTCTCTCAATCGTATATACATGATAATCCTTGGAAATAAATCAAGAGTTCATGACCCATGGGAGACTCGCGAGGTCCATATACCGACACGGACGATCTCCACGTGTCTGTGCAGACGATCTCAACGCATTATCATAATATCAAATAATTTTCGCACAGACGATCTCCACGTGCCCAAATTACAATCTTAACATCTCACCATCCCAAGCACGGACGATTTCCACGTGCCCAACTTATACTCAATCGCATGTCAATGAATGTGCACAATATTATTTCAAATAAGGGGATGACGATGCATCTCAATCAATCAAATATCAACATAATACATAACCACCTCAATTATCACAACTATAAGTGTGTAATAAAGAAAACACATTCACACAAGGAATTCAAGTCAATAATATATCAGCTAATGCCCATATGCTTTGGCATTCTCAAAGTACAATCCATATTCTATAGTAATAACTTTCCCTTTATAACATCGGTACCTGTACCAATGCCCGTCACACCATTGGTAGGGGACCTCCATATTTCATCCTTACCCATTGTATATTTCATTTTAATATTTAATTAGGAAAACATCTTTAACTAGTCTGAAAGTCTTAACATACCTTTAAATGTCAAACTCGTGCCACCAATCCTTAGAATTTTTTCTTCCCTTTTTGCAAAGCATCAAAACGTTCTCAATTTACCAATTATGCAATAATTATAAGAACACATATTCGTAGATATCAATAATATTGTATGCCTATCTTAGAGCCAGAAAATCACCTACTATACAAAGCCAAAAATAATATCATCTCAATGCTCAAATGATAACTATCGTTGTATAAAAATTCCACCAAAAAAATAAAAAATTATCTGAATGACTATCAAAATTGATGACACATGTCCGAAGGTACCTAGATAGTCTATTCAAGTACACCATAAATCTTAAGGTGGAATGTTTTACTAAGATCCACTTGAGTATCCAACTTCTTTTCCATAGAGCTCCAGACATGAGATGTCAATTATGTATCTCAAACAAATAATTAAAAAAATGGATATCTCATACAAGTGAACTATCCCCCGAATGTTGATCTAGGCTAACTTATCCCAACTACAAATAATCTGAATTTATATAAAATATATACACTTGGTCAATCTATCCATTATAACCCATATAACATCAAACTTGCACAAAATATGTGGAAACCCTACCACAAAATTCATAGCAATATGTTTCTGCTCAAACTCTAGTATAAACATCATTTAAGTCATACATTCATGCTTTTGGTGCTCATAATTTACTTGATAACAATTCAAACACGAGATATAAATCCAAATCCTTCATACAATATTATCGATAATATTGCTTCAAGTTAAAATATATCCCAATAGCCTCTGAATGAATAAAATATCTGAACTATCGGCCTCTTTCATGATTAATCTAGTCAGCTCACATATTGGAAGAACATAATAAAATCTTTTATCCTTAAGACTCACTCACCACAAAGAATTTCTTCCTTGACTTCTCCTTATAACACCTTATCGTAATTCGTACACAAATTTCCATCACCAAACTATCGAACACGAGTCTTCTCCAATAAAGATTATCTCACTTCCCATGTAACAAAGGTAGACTATCCATAGTTGTATTTCACCCTAAGTTATCTATCATCATATTTGCTTTGTCCAAACGATAAAAAATAATCATTTCATAATCCTTGAGAAACTTCCATATCCACTGTATCAAATTTAGATTCCTCTTATTAAATATTATACTAAAACATCTCGCAATACACACTATAAATAAAATGCCTCTACAATTTTAATGCAAGCACCACCACCACAAAGTTTAAGCTATAACTAAGACCGTTCTTCTGATGAACTTTCAATTATCTCGAACATAAGCTATCACTTACCTTTCTACTTAAATACCCAACCAAAAGATAAATAGAAATAAACACCACACAAGTACAACTTCTGTTCAGGAACCTAAAATAGGATCTTATTAACTTCTAAATTCAATCTTCACCATTCAAATCAACCACCAATATGTCAAGAACACTCAGTCCAAATTTAAGCCCAATCCAACGGTTAGTTAATCCGGATACACAATCTGAAAGTTACTGGTCGGAGAAAAAGACTGCAACAAAACAAATCTTTTTCTTCTTTCTTCTCTCTTGTTGAAAGCTTTCTCAAAAAGAGTAATTGAATTATTCTCTCAAAATCCTCCTCTATTTATAAGGTTGTGCTTTTTCTTACCAGACAAAATCAACTACAAATAGGATTATAATTTCAATCATTTTACTAATAGAATTGGAAACCAAATAAAAAGAATAATTTTCAATCCTTTTTCAAGTAGGATTAGGCCATGAGCCATTTGGCTGGAGCATGGGCAATAGCCCAACACTGAGCTTTAGAAAGTTCACCTTACACACATCAAACCATTAAAAAGCAACTTACTTCTAGGTTAATCTAGTCAATGCAGGTGTAATGAATGAGAGCACCATCGATACTAACCAACTAGGCCTAAGAACTCTAAATATCACAACTAAAATAGGTCAGACCCAATTTCGTAGTGCCTCAATTCTCTTTGGATCCCTCATAATACATTTCTTGATCACTATACATTTCAACTATGCCACCAAATTAATCAAAACCCACACACAAAAAAGCATGAATATATCTTAATTTTCTTCAGATTTTAAGGAACCATCCTCAAATAATGTTCGTGATCCTTCCTACTATAAGAGTATAACAATATATCCTCGATGAAAGTAATAACAAAGGAATCCCAATATGATAGAAACACCCAATATAAATATACTTGATCCAATAAAATTACTTACTCAACAAGTCTTGTTATCCTTCTTTCAAATTCACCAAAGTATTCCAATAAGAATTAATAGAAATAGGTCAAGTGTCTAACTATAAGTCAATACTAAATTTTATACCAAACTAACATGGAATACCCTTAAAAAAAACTCTTGCACCATTGGAATTGGATCTAAAGGAGACATATCATCATTAGTATCACAAACATATGACGAATAGGTGAAGTAACAGTTGTTTCCATGTATTGAAACTTTAGAGACAAAAATATCTTTCTTAAATGGATACTGCGACTATTTTTCCACTTAAATTTTTAAATATCAGACGTACTTAAAGTTAGTATGATTTTGTATGATGCAGAGAAATTTACTCCATTTTTATATGTTATTAAAGTCTACCACACTCAGAATAGTTATATATGTCCACGTGTCATGTACGACCAAGTCAGGAACATAAGATCGATGTAATCGATCTACCACTAAGAATCATGTACAAGCTAAGAATATGTGCAAACATAGAAGAAAAACTTTAAAACATATTCAAATCCAAATAAGGCATGTACTTACGAAGTAGATCTACACTCGAATTAAAACTATAGTCAATTGAGATCAAATCGAATGATACTTTGAACCTCCTTGATTATCCCAATACAATTACTTATTTATGAAGATAATATTTCTAGTCACTGCTATATTGGTCTATGGTCTATTTATCGATTCATAACTACTATGCATACATCTCTATAGGTTTCCTCATGCAGCTTCATACAACTATTTATTCCAAAATCCCTTAACTAAAGAATCCTTTTCTCCCTCTTATTTTTTAATTATTATTACTAATCCTCAATCAAGTATCTGGAAAACTCCTCATAATATTTATTTATCACTATTTATCAATAACCCTCCATTTAAATGTCTTTACTGACTGTTATTCAATATAACCTTTTATAATATTTTGATGTATTAGACTTAACCAACCTTGTGACTTCTATCAAATAATATCAATATGGTCATAGTTCCATTCAACTAGAACTATTCAATTTATCTTCAGTATACTTCCACTCTAAAGAATAAAAAAAGAAATATGTCATACAAATCTTATAACAAATCGTACCCTCTCAAACTTCATGAGATGTGATCACATTTTATATCTCTATCCTTTCTCAACTTCTCCTTGTAGCCTTACTATGCTCACTAAAACTCTTATTTGATCAATTGAGTCTTCCAAACCTTATACTTCTCTTCAAGAAATCGATATTATAATTTTTCATTATTAAATTATTCACTAATCGTAAGCACGAGTCATAGAATTGCCCTAATACATTCAAATGAAATTCCAGTGTCCTTCTCTAAATAATACTTCGAGAAAGACCATTATTACTATCTGTAACCTCGTTAATTTTCCTTTTTTTAATTGAAAGCCTCATTATCAAAATATTTTCCTAACCACGTAACATATGTACACAACCACGCAATATCATCCCTTTTCACAAGGGTCAAATTTGGAAATGTATCCTTACCATTGATGAGAGAATGGACCAAGAAATTTTGACTGAAACCAAAGCACACACGCACGATAAGAAATGAAAGTAAAAACCTTCCTAAAGTCCTATAGCCTCTCGAAGATAAGTAACTGGCGTCTCCGCACCGACCCACAAGACTCTACTAGACTTAGCTCTTGTACTCACAAGACCGATAAACTAGGGCTCTGATACTAATTTGTCACGATCCAAAATCATAAGGGCGTGATGACACGTATGTTCCCAACCAATAGGAAATAAGTTTACCAATTCAACTTAAACGTGAAAGGTAAGTAGCAAACTAATATCTAGTATACTAGTCTTAAAAAAATGCAAAAAAATAGAATACCACCCCCACAATTTAGTGTCATAAGTACAAAAGCTTCCATAATAGGATACAAGTCAAACTAATATAAAATCTAAACATAAGAAATATCCTATAAGAATACCAACATAACTAATAAATAGAGGTAGATTGAAGGCGTGAGCCGCAGAATATCCCAAGCAGCGCACCACAACTCAAAGATAATTCAAACTTATATTTAAGCTCCAAGAACGCGTCCGAATTTGAAATCCAATCTGCACCACAAAAGAGTGCAACAAGTGTAGTTTGAGTACGAAGCCACTTGTACCCAGTATGTCTTATTGACCGCCAACGAAGAAATAGTAACGGGAGTTTATATAAGAAAAATCAATTCTTTAATTATACAAGTCTACATTACACTTACCAGTCAAGTTTCATCAAATAGAGGTAATCAACCATCAATCAACTTCCAACCACCAAATAAAACACATATTCATCAATAATGAAGGATTTCATGAGATGCAATGCAATATGACACCATGAAATGATACGCCTCAGAATACTCACTACTCTCTCAATCGTATATACAAGATACTTCTTGGAAATACATCTAGAGTTCATGACCCATGGGGGACTTGCTAGGTCCATATACCGACACGGATGATCTCCACATGTCTGTGCGGACGATCTCAACGCATTATCATAATATCAAATAATTTTCGCACGGACGATCTCCACATGCCCAATTTACAATCTTAACATCTCACCATCCCTAACACGGACGATCTCCACGTGTCCAACTTATACGCAAACTCATGTCAATGCATGTACACAATATTATTTCAAATAAGGGGATGAGGATGCATCTCAATCAATCAAATATCAACATAATACATAACCACCTCAATTATCACAATTATACGGGCGTAATAAAGAAAACATATTTAAACAAGAAATTCAAGTTAATAATATATCAGCTAATGTCCATATGCTTTGGCATTCTCAAATTACAATTCATATTCTATAGTAATAATTTTCCTTTTATAACATCCGTACACGTACCAAAGCCCGTGATACCATTGGTATGGGACCCCCATATTTCACCCTTACCCATCGTATATTCCGTTTTAATCTTTAATTAGGAAAACATCTTTCAACAAGTCTAAAAGTATTAACATACCTTTAAATGTCGAACTCGTGCCACCACTCCTCAAAATTTTTCCTTCCCTTTTTGCAAAGCTTCAAAACGTTCTCAATCTACCAATTATGCAATAATTATAAGAACACATGTTCGTAGATATCAATAATATTGTATGTCTATCCTAGAGCCAGAAACTCACTCATATCTCTAATCAAGCTCCTAATCTTGATATAATTTATGCGTCAAGAATCATATTTTGTTGAATTTCAAGCCTAGGATTATAACTTAACCCCTCTAAGTATTTTAAATTTAGTGTTAGTTATATATATATATATATATCGAATAATTAATTAGGTATCTTAATATATTAAAATTAGATATACAATATGACAAATAATTAATAATAATTTAACTAAACTACTGTTTACGAAACTAGTGGCGTCTACAATCAAGAACAAAACGATTTGCCTTTCATCACCGTATGCCCATACAAATGTAATCTATCAAATTAATTATTCTTGCGTGTATGCATTATCACCTGGAACTTCCAATTCCTTTTCTCCTATTATGACCAACCTTTTTATATAAATTATTATTTTATGTATAAATTAGATATATAACATTTTATATAGTAATATTCTCAAGTTATAGTATTAGAATTTGAATTTCAATACATAACATTTAATATCTCAATCTATAGCATTTTATTAATAAATATAATGTTAATTATAATTTATTAAAAAATTGTTATTAACAATTAATAAAAAAGGAATAAACTAATAATGGATAATTAATATACCTAATTAACACACGGACAAACTAATAATAATGGAATACTTTATTAATTACATTAAATGTAGTTAGACATTTTGAAACTGTATACTAGCACGTTTTAAGGGATTTTAATTAAAATTTAATATTAGATTAACACGTTTTTAGGGATATAAAAAATTTTCAGATTAGCATCACTGCCTTAAATATCTCTAGTTAGTTTAAATGATATTATTTTTTGATTTAATTCCTTAAATTTTTTTATCAGATTTTAATGATTATTTTCAGATTTGCAGATTATTTTCAGATTGGCATTTTGAAACCTATTTGCATCATCGTTGCAATTCATCTTTTTTCCAAAATTTCACAATTATTTTCAGATTTGCATCAACGTAGAAGTCATTTTTCCCCAAAATTTCACGATTGTTTTCATATTTGCATATTTCAGTTCATTTTTTTAGTAACCTGATAAATTTTGGCGTTTGAAACAATTTGATTTGATCTGATGGAGAACATTATGTAAATATTAATCAAATATGGTGAAAAGTGAAATTCATCAGGTTGATTTTTAATTATGATTTGTTTCTTTAAATTATGAATTGTTTGTTTTAATTAATTTGATGTTTTTTACATGTAGAACAGTGTTTGATTTTTTTTTATAACTGTATTATCTGAAATAAAAAACAGTTATATTACGTATAGCGTATTTGAAGTCTGAAGTTTGTATTATTGGTGTATGAAAAGTATACGGAACGTGTATCAATTGTTTATGAAAGTCCCCTTTTTTTAAAAAAAAAGAATATTCTAGTTTCTATTGAAATTAGAATGTATGTTTTTGTATTAATTTTGTATTGAAATTGTATTGTGTTTGTTTAATTGGAGTAGTTTGTAGGACAGTGAATGATATATTAAATGTGTATGAAGTGTGTATGAATTATATGAACTGATTATAGACGGTCATCTTTTTCCCAAAAGTTTTTCAATTTAAACTTGTGGTAAAAATTTGACTTGGGCACTTTGTCAAAGTCTCTGAAATTTTCTGCAATTAATCTATTTGGAACAGATGGATCAGAAAGAAAATCAGAAATGGGTCTAGATTTTAGACCGTTACAACAACCAACTCTTTTAAGTCAAAATATAACTCTGTACCATTTACATTGATAATGAACATGTCATCCCTGCCATGTTCAGATTTAAGAAGGAAAGTATGACGCAACAATTGACATTGAATTTTTATGTTAAGTAAATAATAAAAAAATCTAAATGGGGTTTCTTGTAAAAATTGTTGAAACTTATCTTGACCGAGGAAAGTAAACAAATCAGCGAACACAATCATGTTGATTCATGAAGATAAATGTGTTTGAACCTTCTTCTCCTATAAAATATGAAAACTAAATTATTACTTTTTATATACTATAAAATTCTATAGAAAAATCATATATATAATGCTATATTAAATTGACATTCAATTAATTCATACACAAATTATACAAATTATATACAAAATTCATACAATATTAATACATATTCGATGGACATTAATTCAATTCATACAGAAACCATAAAAACTATATGCCTTAGTTCATACACAATTCATACAAAATATTAATACATATTCGATTTAAAAAAAAAAACTAATCTGTAACTTTAAAATACAAACTAATCTCATTTAATATGAATGCGTCAATTTATACATCAAAATCAAAAAATAAAATATACAGTTGCAATACTAATCATAAAAGTCAAAATTATAGAGTACACAACATTAATACATCATTTATACACATATATTTTATTGGACAAGAATATCATTTCATACATATATGATACTAAGGTAATACATAATGCATACATCCTGTATCAATAATGACCAATTATTTCATACACAAAATCATACAAAATTAATACATTTATTATGTATCAAACCATATACTGATATATTCAAATTATATCATGTACAAACATACAACACTAAATCATTCAATATTCATATATAATTATAATATATAATACTAAAAACTCAACTCATACATAAATCATACAAATTTCATGTAGTATACTATTAAAAAATAAAATAAAAAATTAAATACACTAACACAACACATTGTAATCCAAATTTGGAATAATCTTTTTATTGACTTTATCAACTTTTTTGGATTTATTTGTAGCTTGTATCTCTGATGTTTTTTTTGAAAACTTTCTTGTTGATAGATCAATTTCAATGCCTTTAATTTTTTTGATTTTATATTTTTTAATCCTCAGCAAAGTCAGAATCAGATTCTGACGATATTTTATTTTCTTTTCCTTATTTTCTTGCTTCTTTCTTTTGCCTCTTTGATTTTGTTTTTTTTCTTTTCATTTTCGAATTAACTGAACTGCACTTCTCTTTTCCCTATGATTTCTGCGTTTGAGTTTGTGACAATATATCGAATGAAGGAACATGAAAGTCACAAACTCATCGACCAATCTTTTACTTTTACTTGGGTTTCACTACCTTTCCTAGACATTCTATATGAACTTAATGGAGAACTGATCTGAGAGGGATGTTTGGGTTTTGGGATGAACTGATCTGAGAGGGATAATGGGGAAGATGAGTGAGACGAGATTTGGGTAAGAACAAAAAATCTTTGCG
Organism: Solanum lycopersicum; assembly: GCF_036512215.1. Classification (NCBI taxonomy): domain Eukaryota; kingdom Viridiplantae; phylum Streptophyta; class Magnoliopsida; order Solanales; family Solanaceae; genus Solanum; species Solanum lycopersicum. Next base: position 38,978,463 of record NC_090809.1, on the reverse strand, counting down.
TGTTGGGAAGAGATGCTGAGTGAGGCGGGATTTGGGGAAGATCAAAATATCTTCGCGTGTTGGGGAGAGATGGAGTGTATTGGGGGAATATGTCTGTGTATGTATTGGTTGAGATGAGGGTGGATAGTTATTGGGCAACCCTATAATAGGAAATTAATTAAAATCAAATACCTATTATTTAGATTTTCTTTTTTAAAAGGTAACTATATAATGTGAAATTTAATTAATAAATTTAATTAATAATAATTTATTATTTATATTAAAAGCTTTAAAAGGTGATAAAGAAAAAAAAAGGAAAAAAATCATGTTTTAATTTGATTTAAACTAATTTAAGCATTTTAAGGAAACTGAATAATTTAAATAATTTTTGAATTCCTTAATATGTGCTAATTTGTTAATTATCCATTATTAATTAAAATTAATTCAAATCCCACAATCAGTGCTACTTACCAATTTATACATAAACGTTTTTTTCCTTTTTATTTTATTTAAAAATAAAAATAAAAAGTTAATTGTAAAAAATAAATATATATTAAAACATAATAATTTGTATTTAAATAATTACTTATTGTTTATTTTTAATTAAATATATTTTATATTGATATGCTATAACTCGATAATAATCCTCTATAAGTAATTTATTTTTAAAAAGTATGTTTATAACTCGATATATATAACTTTAAATATGTATAGGGTGTTATTTTTATTTATTTTATCCTCATACCAAATTTTCTATCTAAACCCATTATCTTACGGAACCCATAAAATACACTAGTAACATGATTTAGTTATTTGTTTTTTTTCTAAACAAATAGCCTATCAATTAAATGTCCACTATTAACATGATGAACCATTAATGGGCATTAAATGTACCCTTAGGTTGATAAAAGTAATAATGAATAAAATGTTGTAAAGTACTTTGTTGTCACGTGACTCCCAACCTTTAAAGTATTGCATCACTTGTAAATGGTATGCAAATCAGTTATGCATGTTATGTGGAACTCTCCTATTAGTAGAATATCATCATTTGGCAATAAGGAGGCCAAATTATACATATGTATATTAAACTCATGGCTATAAATAGCCACTGTACATATAGATACGTATATACATTTTTTGAAATATATTACTTCCTCAATTTTCCTTCTTTTAATATATTAACCTTAGTAAGTTCTTTTATAACAGGTTATCACCACGAGTCTCTACCAGTTCAAGTAAAGACTTTAAAAGCCTCGGAGAGTATATGGATACCTCAATGATCAATCATGAAGATATTTGTGTAATTGATAGTGAAACAACGCACGCCATATTCAAAGATGAGAAATACTTCTCCTACTTGCTTAGAAGAAAAGCAAATGTTACTACAATTTCTGGTAATTCAAACTTAATAGAAGGCTCCGGAAGAGCTACTATATTTCTGCCTAAGGGGACAAAACTTGTCATAGAAGATGCACTGTTCTCTTCTAAATCCCCAAGAAACCTGTTAAGTTTTAAAGATATTCGCCGAAATGGATATCATGTTGAAACAATAAATGAAATGAATGTTGAATACCTTGGTATTACCAAGATTGTCTCAGACCAGAATTATGTGTTGGAGAAATTATCAACTTTATCTTCTGGCCTATATTATGCAAAAATAAGTATGATTGAAGCACACTCTATCGTAAACCAGAAGTTTACTGACTTTAAGACTTTTGTGCTTTGGCGTGACCGAATAGGTCATACTGGATCAATAATGATGAGACGAATCATTGAAAACTCAAATGGACATCCATTAAAGAACCTGAAGATTCTTACAAATGATGAGTTTTCGTGTGCTGCTTGTTGCCAAGGCAAATTGATTACTAGGCCATCACCAATGAAGGTTAACATTGAATCCCCTCAATTTTTAGAACGAATACATGGGAATATTTGTGGACCTATTCACCCATCTAGTGGGTCGTTTAGATATTTTATGGTTCTAATAGACGCATCTTGAAGATGGTCTCATGTGTGCCTCTTATCATCTCGCAACCTGCGTTTGCAAAATTATTGGCACAAATGATACGATTAAGAGGACAATTTCCAAATTATCCCATCAAGATAATTCACCTTGATAATGCTGGTGAATTCACATCCCAATCTTTTGATGCTTATCGCGTATTGGTAGGGATAAAATTTGAACGTCATGTAGCTCATGTTCATACTCAAAATGAACTTGCTGAGTCATTTATTAAGCGCTTTCAATTGATAGCAAGACCTCTACTTATGAAAAGTGAGTTGCCTACTACTGTTTGGGGTCATACTATCTTACATGCAACATCACTTGTTCGTCTCAGACCTACTCATTATAATAAATACTCCCCATCACAATTGGTATTTCGCCATGAACCAAATATTGCTCATCTTCGAATTTTTGAATGTGCTGTATATGTGCCTGTAGCACCACCTCAGCGCACCAAGATGGGCCCTCAAAGAAGGTTAAGCATATATGTTGGGTTTGAGTCACCCTCCATTATTCTCTACCTTGAGCAATTGACGGGAGATTTATTCACTGCAAGATTTGCAGATTGTCGATTTGATAAAACAAATTTTCCGCAATTAGAGGGAGACAAAAAGAAACTTAAAAGTGAAATTTCATGGAAAGTTTCATCATTATCTCATTTTGATCCACGCTCCCCTATGTGTGAACAGGAGGTCCAGAAGATCATCCATTTGCAAAACATAGCAAATCAAATGCCAGACGCATTTACTGATTCAAAAAGGACAACAAAGTCGCATATTCTTGCAGTAAATGTGCCTATCCGAATCGATGTTCCAAAAGGACCATCTACAAGTGTCATAGCTTCTGAATCACAAATACGCCTGAAGCGTGATAGACAATTGGGTTCAAAAGATAAAAATCCTAGAAAAAGAAGTACAAAAAATGAGACTACAAAAGAATCTCACGAAGAAATTCAAGATCTGATTAATCCTGATATTCCTGAAGAGATCAGTGAACCCGAGACTCAAGTAAATGAAGAACTCTCAATAAGTTCTACAGGTAATGGAATACATTTAGATCGATCAAAAATTATACTGTATAATATTTTCGCATATGACGTTGCACTTAACATTATGAAAGGAAATGAGGATCTTGAACCTCTATCTATCGAAAAATGTCGACAAAGATGTGATTGGCCAAAATGGCAAGAAGCAATTCAATCAAAATTAAATTCACTTGCTAAGTGTGAGGTTTTTGGACAAGTAGTCCAAACGCCTAGTGATGTTAAATCAATTGGCTATAAATGAGTCTTTGTACGAAAAATAAATGAGATACAAGGCACGCCTTGTTGCAGAAGGATTCTCTCAACGACCCGGTGTCGACTATGAAAAAACATATTCACCTGTTATGGATGCAATAACTTTTTGATATTTCATCGATTTAGATGTACATGAAAATCTTGAAATTCATCTAATGGATTTGGTTATAGCTTACCTTTACGGTTCACTTGATAATGAAATTTATATGAAAGTTCTAGAAGGACTTAAAATGCCTGAAGTATATAGTTCAAAATCTCGAAAAATGTATTCAATCAGATTACAAAAGTCATTATATGAATTAAAACAATCAGGGCGCATGTGGTATAATCACCTCAGTGAGTACTTGATAAGACAAGGTTATATAAACGATGCCATTTGTCCTTGTATATTTATTAAGAAAACAACATTGGGGTTTGTTATTCTTGCTGTTTATGTTGATGACATTAATCTCATTGAAACTTTAGAAGAGGTTCAAAAGACAATTGAATATCTAAAGAAAGAATTTGAGATGAATGACCTTAGAAAGACAAAAATTTGTCTTGAACTATAAATAGAATATTTAGTAGACGGAGTCTTCATCCATCAATCTGCCTATATTGAGAAAATCTTAAAATGATTTTACATGGACAAAACACATCCATTAAGTACTCCAATGGTTGTCCGATCACTTGAAGTGAGTAAGGATCCATTCTGACCTCAAGAAGAGAATGAGGAAACTCTTGGTCCAGAAGTACCTTATCTTAGTGCAATTGGGGAACTTATGTATCTTGCTAATGCTACAATACCTGACATAGCATTTTCTGTTAATTTGTTAGCAAGATATAATTCTTTCCCTACACGAAGACATTGAAATGGATTTAAACATATACTGCGATATCTAAGGGGTACTAGTGATATGGGTCTGTTTTATACTAATATAGATAGTGCAGATCTTGTTGGTCATGCAGATGCATGTTATTTATCTGACCCACATAAAGCTCGATCACAAACAGGCTATCTGTTCACATGCAGAGGTACTGCTATATCATGGCGATCTACGAAGCAGTCTATTGTCACTACTTCTTCAAATCATGCTGAGATAATAGCCATTCATGAAGCAAGTAGAGAATGTGTATGGTTAAGATCAGTAATACATTTTATCAAAGAAAGATGTGGTTTGAAGTGTGACGTCAAGATACCCACAATGCTCTTTGAAGACAATGCTGCATGCATAGCTCAATTAAGAAGAGGTTTTATAAAAGGAGATAGAACGAAACATATTTCACCAAAATTGTTCTTCACACATGATCTTCAAAATAATGGTGATATTGATGTACGACAAATTCATTCAAGTGATAATCCAGCAGATTTATTTACCAAATCTTTACCAGCCTCAACTCTTGAGAAGATGGTTTACAAAATTGGAATGCGAAAACTTAACCATTTGAATCGTGGTTTTTATCAGGGGGAGTAAAATAAGCACTGTACTCTTTTTTCCTTAGTCTAGGTTTTGTCCCATTGGGTTTTCCTAGAAAGGTTTTTAATGAGGCAGCAACTAATGCGTATTATGTATGTCTATGTACTTTTCTTTTACATAGACATCCAAGGGGGAGCGTTGTAAAATATTTTTTGGTGCCACGTGGCCCCAACCTTTAAAAGTATTGCATCACTTGTAAATGGTATGCAAATCAATTATGCATGCCATGTGGAACTCTCCCATTAGTAGAATATCATCACTTGGCCAATAAAGAGGCCAAGTTATACATATGTATAGTAAACTCATGGCTATAAATAGTCACTGTACATATGAAAAACGTATATACATTTTTTGAAATATATTACTTCCTCAATTTTCCTTCTTTTAGTATATTAATCTTAGTAAGTTCTTTTATAACATAAAAAGGGATTTTTCATTTTTTTAAAAGGTTTGGAATAGAGACAAATTGTTTTCCTCCACCTTGATTTTAACAATCAATAAAACAATATGATAATAACAATTCAATTCTCTGTGACAACACACCTTGTGTAGAATTTAAACAGATGAGAATTTCTTGTTTTCGCATGAAGTCGGCAGTTTCTTTTCCCATAACACGTTTTGCAAATTTTTTTTTGTATTATGCTAATCACTCTTTTAATTTAATTAAATAAATGGGCCAAGTGGTAAAAAGGTGTTAAATGAATTAAAGACATGACCCACCAACTATTAAATATATTAATTATTTAATTAATAATAATCAACTAGATACTCATAGTATCGAACATTTCAAAGTTTCCATCTTCAATTCCATGAGAAGATTCAAATTAGTCTCAGTTCTCAAAATGACCTAACGGGTCATTACAAACAACAACATAGATGAACATTACTATAGATGGTTTAAATCATAGGAATTGAGAAGAAGGAAGTTGAAGAGACATGTTATTTAATTAAAGAATACAAATGGGTGGAGTTTTTTTTTGTAACTTTCATGATATAATTATATTAATGAATATGATTAATTTTTTTAATTATTTAAAAATTTGATTAATGAAAAAACTAAATAAAAAACACAAAAAAAGATAAATAGAATTCTAGGCCATTGAGATGCCACAAGACTCCTTTTTTAATTACTATAATAAATATTCTTGATTTTTTTAATGAATAAACAAATTATTGAATGAAAAGAAAGAAGAAAAAAATGTCAAGAAAAAAAAAGAAAAAAAGGAAAAAAGGAATGAAGACCATAGAGAGGTGGCACATTACCTTCTCTATGATCCTCATATATATATATATATATATATATATATATATATATATATATATATATATATATATATGTCTATATAAATTACTAATTAAGTAAAAAATGTCATTTTTCAAATAAATATATTATTTCTTTGTTAAGGCTTGTCCAATCCTGTGATTAATTTTACTCTCTCAATATAAAATTCTTTATCTTTTTCAGACAACTAACTTCAATTTAACTCTCTATTTTTCTCTCAGAAAAAGAATCTTCTTCTCTCTTCTCAATATTATATTATTAAGGGATAATATCCAAGTACCCCTCAACCTATGTCCAAAACCCCAGTGATACACTTATATATACTAAGAACCTATTAACCCCTGAACTTATTTTATAAGTAGTTTTCTACCCCTTTTCAGCCTACGTGGCACTAGTTTGGAAAAAAAATCAATCATTATTGGGCCCACAAGATAGTGCCACGTAGGCCGAAAAGGGGCAGGAAATTATTTAAAAAATAAGTTCAGGGTGGTAATAGGACCTGAGTATAGTATAAGTGTGTCTCTGAAATTTCGAGCATAGGTTGAGGGGGTACTTGTGCATTATCCCTATTATTAAATCTATTTCATTTTTATATTATTATTTCATACTATAAAATCTTTTCTTTCTTTAATAATCATTCTACATAATTTTCATGTTATATAAAATTTAATTTTTTGAATTTTTTTGTATAATATTAAATTATATTTTATTCTAAATTTTTAAAGAATAACTACGAATAATTGAAAAAAGAAATCGACAAGCACACTTACTACTTCTCCAAGCCATACACTATATACTTTCTTTTTTGAGTATTGTTAAATCTAGAAATAAACTATCGGATTAATAAATTGTTGTTGTGATTTTAGAATTATTATGTTATGTATTGTATTGTTGTCTTGTATTTAAATTATTATGTTGTGTATTATGTTTTTAAATTAAAATTTGTATCTTATCATTTAAATTGTGTGCATTATTTATAGTTGTTTTAATTAAAAAAATATGAAGTTGTATCACAAAGTGATGAAATAAAATAAACTAAAATATTATTAATTCGAGATGAAAGTTGTATATATTAATATATTTTTTAAAATGTATATTAAAATTTTAAAAAAATTATGAATATTAGAGATTTAATTAATAGTTTTATATAAGAAATAACAAAATAATAGAAATAATAATGTAGTATTTATAAAATGAAATAGAGAGTACAGAGAACTACTATTCAATTCTTCCTAGTAGAGGGTAAAATAGAGAGTGCTTGGAGAGGACATTCTCTATTTTACTCTCCAAATAAAGAGAATGAAGGATTAGAGACGGTCTTATAGTATATATTATGGTGCGGATGTTCATTACACCAAGAAGTTACTCTCACTAATTATCTTCATTACTTCCATCTATTACGTAGATAACCTCCACCTTTATGACAATCATTCTTGTAACCTCGCACCTCTATAGCCTCCTCCTTTATATTCCTGGTTAATGTCATGTTAATGAAAAATCTTTTGTATGCATCTATGTAACACTATAAATAGAGGCATAGGAGTCCATATTGAATATATTTGGAAGAATAAGAAAGGCAAAATGGTTCGATGAACCTTTATTCCTGTATGTGTTGGCATTACAAACCCTCCTACTTAATCTTTTGTCAACTTAACTCTTAAACTAGTTAAAACAATATATTTTAAACATTTTTCTCATCATTTTTTTGTGTATGTAATCCAACTTCTTATACATATAATTTCATGTCATTTTTCAATGACGCATCAGAAAATTAATATTAAGAAAATAAAAAAAAAATCAACTATTTAATTTTTGTAAATTTTGAACTTTTAAAATAGTCATATTCTTCACCTTCATATATTCTTACAATTTGAGCACCAAATTCATGTTAAATAGATGAAATTCTTCTTTATTTGAATTGAAATTCTAACTACAAGTTTACTAACACAAATCCAACGAGCCTCAATCACAAATTTGAATTAATTTCACAAATTCATAAGACCCATTTATTGTTCTTCAAGCTTTCTCAAGCTTATCAATGAAGTTTTCAACTTTTTCAATACCCACCATCACCTTTTACGTTAACCATATCATACAACCTCTTTGAATCTAACTAACACAAACAATATTTCAACTTTTAAAATAAAAAAGACTAAAAATTTAAGAAAATAAGAGTTGAATAAAGAAATTCCTAGCGGGGTTTTGATTTGTTGCAAAGAGGAGAGTAGGTTGAAGAAGAAAAAGGAAGTGTATGTGGAGTGATTTTGAAGAAAATAAAAGAAACGATATGGTTAGTGATTTTCTTGAAGAATGAGAGAAGAAAATTTAGGGTTAGGGTTGGGGAGAGTGTTGGAGAATAAGAGATATTGGGGTGGGGTGAGAGTGGGTTAATAAAGAAATATAATGTATTTACGCGCTTGAAAGCTAGTATGTTCACACATTTTTCCAATTCAATAATATTTATGCTACATAGATCTGGTCAATGATCAGAGGGGCTTCAAATATTATGTTTTAATAGGTTTAATAGTCCAATTGATAAATTATAAAGTAAAATGGTTCAAAATACAAACACATACAAGTATAAGGGTCTATCAAATCATTTCACCAATAAGAAAAGCTCTCATCTTTTGCCTTCCTATTTCTATTATTTTCATCTTCTATATTTCTTATCTTATTTTGCTTTAGTATTACAACATGTTATCAACACTATCCTCCAATTTTTTAAATTGAGTTTCAACTTGATTTTTTCAGGTATGTAGTACATTGAAATTTTCCATGATGACTTTGATAATTGTATTCTATATTTTTTAGATATGTACTGTTTCAAAAGTTGAATTTGACTTTATTTATCCTCCAAACAAGTAAAGGTAAAGTATGTAATTTCTCCAAGTTAATTAGTTGCTTACTTGAAAAAGATGAGTAATTGAGTTATGTTTTACGTACATATTTAATAGATCATTGTTATTGGTTACTTTTATAGCTCTTATTTTTCATTATCTAAACATTTACTTGGTTTGTTATTTAATATATTATTTATGAAAACAAAGCTTGTTTTGTGATTCTAATAAAATAATTAGTAAATTATTTTAATCTTCGTAATAATATGAAAAAAGGATTGTTAAAAGGTTTAATTCATTTTGAGTTGGAACTTTTATATGGTCCCAACATGTTTTTCTAATTAAATAATTTTGTTCACCTTATTATGTTTTAGTCAAATCCAGATTATAGTTATGGTTTTCGATATTTATTTAGTTTTTTGTAATACATTTGGTGTATTAAGACATTGATTGGGGTAAGATGGTCAATTCAAGTTTCATTGCACCAAGTGGGTTAGACATCGAGCTAAAGTCTCGATATATCATTATAATAATATGTTGGGTTTAAGTCCCATTAATTTGTGAGCTAAGACTTCTTTATATGGATAAGATGCTAGACTTAAGCCCTAATGCACCATAGTGATGATATGATGATGATTAAGGGAAAATAATATATTTTTGACTAAAAGTCATGAAATATTTCCAATTGATTTGCTCCATTCTCTTATATGACTGTGGTAACAGAGTATTATATTTCTGGAAAATGAAAAATAATTGAACGTATGAATATTATGTAACACCCTCGAATATTTTTAGGACTAAGACTCAAAATATTTATCGTAAGGAGTGAGATTTTACCAAAGAATTAAAATTTTCTTAAGTATTAAGCTTAGGTCACCAGATGTAGCACCAAGAGTTCCAAAAAGAATCAAATTGGAAATAGCAAAATCTGAAATTTTGCAGTTAAGCTAAGTATGAATCCTGGGTCAACTTCAAACGACCATAACTCCTAGCACAGATGAGTTAGGTGAGCACAAAATACCATAAAAAATCTTTGAATTATCTTTCCAAATCCTCCAAGCTTGCTAAATTTCGAGTTTGGATGAGTGAGATATGACATTTTGAAGTTAGATTGTCCAGTTAAGGAAAGTTAGCCGAAAATAGTCAGGGGTATTTTGGTTCTTTCCTTACCCAATCAGATTTAACTCGTTTGAGTCATATTTTAAGGGTCTAATACTTTTAGGTTCAGTTTTATAATTCTAATAAACACTCAGGGTTTTAGTTGTGAGTTCAACAAGAGGCAAGAAAAGAAAAGAGGAGAAACAAGGCTAGGATGAAGGTGTTCGTCGACGCTCTTGAGTCTAGTTGCGGATTTTCTCCATGGGTCTAATACCAAAGAGGTATATAAGCTTCCATAGTGTTGGTTTAGTTCACCCACACGCCAATCATGTATTTTTTTCAATAAAATTTTAAGCTTAAAGTTTAAAGATTTGAGTTCTTGAAAGGTGTTCTTGAAGTTCATTCTAAATCTTGTTGTATTGGAGTTTTGATGATTTCTTGAGATCAAATTGAGTGATTTTAGTGTTTTTTCCAGTAGATTAGAGTGTAATTAGGTTAAGTAATTGAATCCAAGTGATGGGGAAGAAACTGTTCGAATTTAGGCGATTTAGGGTGAGAAAACGAGCAAAAGTGCTCGACAGAATTTCTGGGTTGGGGCTCCATGCCACCCATATCCCCAAGGCCACCTCCCCCCTCTAGTTTGCCCCCGATCGCTCCGTTTGAGCTCATTTAAATTGTATCTTCACTCCTTTTGATTCTAAACACTTTAAACTACTTCTTAACACTTGTAAATCATTCATAACATGAATCGTAACCTTGAAACAATAATTCAAATTCAAGGTAAAGTCAAGATTAAGTTTTGAGAGTTCTTTCGAATCCGTTGAGAGAATTTCTTTAAGTTCTTTTGAGGAGTTTTCTACAGTTTCTAGTAACTTTTTTCAAGAATCAAGCAGGTGAGTATAAGAGTGAAGAGAATGTATTCATAAGTCTACAATATCACCTAGATACTTCATATCATGAACCATAACTTTTGAATTCATAATTCACATTTAAGAGATAGTTAAGAGTAGATTTAAAAAAGTCTTTAAGTTTAAATTGTGAATTCTTTGAGATCCATGATTGATTTGAACTAGAGTTTTGAGGAAGTAAGTAAGAGAATGAGAGAGTCATATACATGAGTTCCATATAGTTACTTAGACCTTCAAGTCGAATTGTTCATGTCCATAATTCCGCATGAATCCTTTAAGTCGAACAATCTTGAGTTAAGAAGTACCTTTCAGTTCTCGAGTTGAGTAGTTCATGCTCATAATTTCGTATGAACCCTCCAAGTTGAAAATCATGAAATCATTCATAAATATGAGATCATGAACCTTGAGTCCATACTTCAATTCAAGGAAAGTTAAGAGTCAAGTCTAGAATTTTAAGAAGCAAGTCAAAGTAAAGTTATAAAGTTTTCTAAAGTCTTTCACAAAAGTTTTCACTTTGTTTTAAAGACTTAAATTTCAAGTCAAGAAAGAGTAAAGAGTTGAGTTAAATTCTCAAAAGCTATAAGGGAACTAAGTATTCCCTAAGAGTTAAGTTTCAAGTTAAGCAAAGAGTATGAGTTGAGTTCATTTCTCAAAAGTTATAATGGAACTAACTATTCCCTAAAGGTTATAAACGTTTTCACATTTAAGTTAAAAGGGAACTAAGAATTTCATGAGTTTTGAATTAAAGAGGGAAACATTGATTCCAAGAAGATCTTTTAAATCTAAAGGGTTCAGTAGATTATCTCAACCCAAAGGAAGGAAGTTTTATTAAAAGTATGTGATAAAGGAAAATCGGGAGTAGTATTGAGCACCAATGTGGGAATGAAAGTTCATATTAACTCAAATATCCATGTAAAACATGTAGGCAACATGGGAATTGACAGGGCATACTTTTTAAATGATCACGTAAGGAGAGCTAGTGCACTAAGTTAAGTAAGGTCCTATACCGATAGAAAGGTATAGGATGGTCCTTGGGCAACGTGAGGTAAAATGTTGTATCATAACTTAGGCTCAAAGTGATGGTTGTCGGTTATAGAAACTCCCACAAAAACTATAGTACTTTCTTATATAAGTAAAATTGAGTTTGTTATTGAATTTTCTTTAATGAACTAAGTTGTTTTTACTGTTTTATAAAGATTTTCATATATAGCATGTGTATTATTGCTTTATATTGAGTTGAGTATCCATAGTTGAGTATCATATATTTGAGTTCAGTATTTAATCTCTGCGTTGAGTATCTTATTCTTGAGTATTCCTTGAGTTTCAAGTTAAAGAAGAGGTAGCTATGTTTCCATCTTTTATTCAAGTATCAAACTTATGCCATGCTTTAGAATCCTGCTTACATGCTCGTACATTTCACGTACTGAGCCAATTGTCATGCATCTTCACATAATGCAAACATAGATATACTGGATCATCAACAGGAGCTTCATTGATACATCCGAGATTTTGAGTTAGCTATGGTGAACCTCCTTGCTTCCGGTGATTTCATTTACTTTTCAATTTAGTCAGGAGGTCGTGGGTCTTGTCCCCACTTCCATCATTGTCATTTAGAGGCTTCATAGATAGTTAGTTTGGTTAAGGAGTCTGTATTTTGCATTTATTTTATTAAATATTTTAAAGATTAAAGTTGCCTATTTCATGTTTAGTGAATATATTATCTTATTCAAAGTTGTTCATTTGAGTTAAAACTTCTAAAGTTGAGTTTATGAATTTCATTTCACTTTTCAAGCTTTGTATGCTTAAGTGAGTCTTCCGTTTGTAGTCAGCTAGGATTAGGGTTCGCTTGGGGAGTGCCGGCCATGTTTAGGGTGTAGGCTCAGGTCATGACAATTAATGTGGTAAAAATATTAGTTTTAGTATTGTGGTAATTAAAAGGAAGAGCATTTTCATTCTCTTATGTGAATGTGGTAGCAGAGCATAATATATCGTAAAAGTGATAAATAGTTTAATATATGAATATTAATTTGGGAAAATATTAATGATCATTATTGTGGTGATTAAAAGAAAGAACATTATGAGCTCTTAAGATTGTCTTCAAATGTAAAGGTAATTTTTGGTCATTAAAGTGGTATGAAATGTTATTGGGTACATTATTGTTAGTGCAATCCGATTTGAATGTTTTATAAATCCTCCATAAAAATAAAGAAATACAAAGTGATAGTATATTTAGTGTATTTGACTTTTTAAGGTGATGTTGAGGTGGGTTAAATAAATTTAATAATGTCAAAGCATGATAATGACTTTCTTATATAAACTTATGGAGCATGTGAAAATGATTATGGTTCATTTCTTCAAGAAAATGTGATTTGTGTTCGTATGGATAAAGACATGTTCATGTATAGTTAGATAAATGTCACACCTTATCTCTGCGGCAGGTTTGAGAGATAGAAAAGAAATATTTTGACATAAATGATCATTTGGTCATATATTTTAAGTACAATAAAAATATTGTAGTATGTTTTATTATGAACTTTTAAAGGACAAAAGAAAGAAAGAATTCTTTCCTTTAAAGGTTGTGGTCTTGATCAAATTAAATAATGTTGTGTGACAACACAAATCTGTCATTGATTGTCAAGTAAGTCTTGCATGAGATAATTTAAATATGATAAGTAATAATATTAACCATGACAATAATAATAATTTTCTCCTTGAAGGAGATAGTCACCATAAAAATAGTGTTGCAATATCCGCGATAGTACACACAATTAATTAAAAGATCTAGAAGGTCTAATTTGTTATTATCCGGAGGAATGAAATTGTTCATAATATTGAGATTTTAGTAAGTCTTAAAAGATTTTTTTCAAGTTTTGGAGGAATTGAAAAGAAAAAAAGCTATTATACTGAAACTATAAATTATGAGATTATTTAATATCTTCAAATTACTACAATCGAGTGGGTTATAAATATTTACGTATAAAATCATTCATTTTTTCTCTTTTTTGTTGTATACAAATATGACATGATGGTGGATAGGATGTACATAGGTTAGTTTCGTTTGGGTTTTCATTAAAAAAACCTAAACGAATTATGTCGGTTTATTTAATCTAAAAACCAAATCAAACCACATAAAGTTGATTTTTTCGATTTCGACTTTAGCCGGTTCTTTCGATTTTTTTCAATTTTTTAGAACTATATGGTATTTGAAAAAGAGATGAGATATTTTTTGACTTATCTATGTGATAAGCTAAACTTAATAAATGTTAAATGAATATAATTTTTCTAAAAGATGGTAAAATTCACATGAGTATAATTTTTTTTAAATCACAACGTTCATTATGTTAAATTAATAAGTTTAAAGGTTAGAGACAAACTTAATACATAACAAAATATTTACAAAGTAAATTGTTAACTTCGAATGTGAAAAACTACAACAATATATTTATAACTTCGGATCTTAATACAAAATAAAATATTTACAATTTTTACAAGCCCAAATTTGAAATAAAATATATAAAAGTCAAAACTATAAACTAACCAAAAATGTATTAACAATGTAGATCATAAATAATATTTTTTAGCTATAAATAATATATATATATATATATATATATATATATATATATATATATATATATATATATATATGAGACCGTTCACCTACCATGTGAATTGCTTACTATTATGATTTAATAGATGCATCAACGGTATTGTTACATGTGTATTAGTCATCAATTTACAATTTGATTTTTGTAAGGTTGTTTTTTTGTATTGTTAAGAGCACAAATCTAAATTATAAAATTGTGTTGATAATATTTGTTAGTTTAACAAAAATTGTATGCCTCCAATTATACCTAAACAATTAACTATGAGAACAAACCTCTCATATAAAATTTGGTTTGTTATGAATTTATTTAAAATGTACGCACCAAGCCAACAGTGTTCTCCCATCACAATTGGTTCAGGGTTAGGAATCAAATCATTTCCATCTAAAAATTTAATGTGTGCACATATGATTTTATTGCTCTACCACGAATAAAGATGGATCCCCAAATGAGATTGAGGATAAATGTTAGATTTCTAACATAGGGGGAAATATGATTAGCAATTGAAAATTATATGTTGGGTGAATTATCTGGATCTTCGTTAAAAATATGTAACTTGAAGTTCAAGAGATAATTTATTTGCAAATATTGCAAATAATTTTCCAGATATAGTTGTTGACCCAATACTTTAATTAAGTTGTAAATGCTCCAATATATGATTCTTGAAGGACAAAGTCTATGATACGCCTAGAGTGTGGTAGACTAATAGATTCCACATGTAAAACTCCTTGAGGTGTGAGAGGAACAAATCATCAAAATGATCATGATAATGAGACAAATTTTAAAATAGAACCATGACACAACACTTAATAAAACCTTGAAAAAGGTTCATGTACGTGAAAATAACAAAAAATGAAGAGATCTCAATAAGTTATGTCATATTGAATCGAGTTTAAATGACCGACGATAGAATTTTTGAAATGAAGTAGCATTCAATGCTCTAAATGGTTTGGAGGATCTTGATTTTAAACTTTTCGTATAGTGTGGAAAAATAAATGACTAGCCAAAATAATGCATTATTCAAGTATATTTTGTTTTACTTAGAACAGTGATATTTTTAAATTTATTGTTCATAGGTCAATATATAATATTAGTGTGGTACAAATGAATCATTGTGCGAAAGTATAAGAAAGATATAAAGTAAAATTTGTGCCTCCGGGACATAAAGAGTGTTCACAACTTTACATTATTAAATGGAGATATATTCTTCGTTGGTCAATATAATGAGACTTGTTTCAGTCTGGCAATAGATGAAATACTTGAATATGTAAATGAATAATTATTATTACGTCTAACTAGACGATGATAGTTATATGAAAATCCTTAAAGGATCTAAAAGGTCTTAAAGCAATTCCATTGAGTACCCAGATGTTCTAAGATTGCTTAACACAAAGAAAGTATCTATTAGATTTCATGATAATGATTTGAAATTATCATGTATTTAGTGCAATTAGTACTTACAAATTGGTGGTTATGCAAATTCTAGAAGATTGATTTACTTTAGAAAAGTTATATCAAGAAATGGTCATATTATCATTCAGATTATGCTAAGAAACTATAAAAAAACAAGTAATTCAACATATAAAAGATGTGTGATTATCTTTGAGAAGAAAGACAAGCTTCAACAAAATTGAGATGATTAATCTCTGAGAAAAAATATTTCATTGTGTAGACGCTGAATATTTGTTTGATCCATGTAAAGCTCGATCAAATATGAGATACTTGTTTACATGTGGAGGCACAAAAATATCTTAACATTCAAAGAATCAAACACTAGTAACCACCTTTTCAAATCATATAAATATAATATTGATCTATGAAGTAAATCGAGAGTGTTTTGTTGGAATCAGGATCTATTATATTTAGGTTAATATATCATAGTCAAGAGAAAGTTGTAAGATACCGAAAATTACTTAGGTGAACTAGAGCCTAACATGATTTTCATGATTGTATAAGGTCCTAAAATTGTCTATAATGTGATATTGAGGCAGTGTCTAAGAGTTTAGGTGCATTGTAAGTCAAACATCAAAGGACGACTACGACGTTCGATGACTAAGTGCCTCATATGTAGTTTTATGTGTTTATGTGTGATTCATGAGCTTATAAGGCACTTAAATGAGTTATTATAGTTTATATTGGTAGTGTGTCAAGTTTCGTGAAGTTTGGAGGTCAAACGTCCCAGAACGTTCGAAAGGTTTGACTTGCAATGACTTTGTGTGTCTATGAATGTTTCATCAAGTTTTACGTGTTCGTTTTGAATGAAATTCATATGAGAGGTCCTAAAATCATATACGAGCACTGGAAACGTCCATGCAAATATCCCCAAGTACCATCAAAGGGTCTTTTAGGAATGACCCAATGTTGGTGCCAGGACTGCCCAAGACTGCCTACCAACGGATAGCAATCGACGCCCAGTGGGTCAGTTGACGCCCCGTTGGTGGCGTATCATCGATTAAAACTTTGGTGTGTGGGATATGAAGGAAACGACAAGCCTCTGTCCCACACCACGGGCCAATAGGACGGTCCGTTGGTCAAGGGACGGACCGTCGATGGGCAACCGTCCGTGGGTCTGTTCGTGCGTGCAGTTCACTGTAAGCTAAGGGGTGAACTTGTAAATTCATCCCACGTCCAAATAAGAGTATTGGTGGTTCTTTAATGGTTTTTTGGGTATTTTAAATGTGTTTATAAGCCTAAAACACTTGGAAGATTTCATTCTTCAAAATCAAAAACACAAATTCCCTTAGAAATTCCCTAGAACTCCATTGGAGCCAAAACTCGAGGAAGGAATTTGATTGGAGAATTGAGTGGATATTCTTCATAAAATTGAATAATTAGCTTCATTGATATATGGTTTTTTATCCTTGAAACTCTATTCATCAAGGAGCCCAATTTCCAAAGATGTTTTCTAAAGTTTTCAAAGATGAATTGTCCAATTTCATGATCTATGAATGGGTTCTTGTATTAATGGTTTTTAATCATTGATTAGTGATTGAATTTTTATTAATTTAATTATTTTAACTCAATCAACATATGAAACCATGTAATTGATGAACCCTAGTTTTTGACTACTTTATGATTACCTAATACTGATTTAATGTTTCTGAGTTCTAGTGTAGTTTTCTATGGGCTCTTTAATGATGTAAGAATTGTATTCAATTGAAGTAGAGGTTGTATCATATTGATGAATATTTATTTAATTGACCTAGTTTCATTGAGTATGATATTTTTTACATTGTATTGATGTTGATCGCCATGGGTAAGGGCCTTATGTTATTGGATGGTTTAACATTGGATTGAAGTATTGAGGATGAAGTGGTGGTACGCTTCCCTAATTAAATTTATTTTATTTTAATTAGGCTTCAATTATATTGTGATTGGTATGGTCCACTTATGGTGGCGGTGTTATGTGATTTACTTGCAATTGATGTGGCCTTGTCGGCGTTATTTTAAGTAATATGATGATCATGGCCTTGTCGGCAACTACTTGAAGTAATATGGTTATTTGTGTAGTTGATTATGTGAAGTATGATAATATCTACCTATATTATAGGTAATGTGAAAGTATATGTGGTTTCTTCTATTGATGTTACTTAGATGATCAAGTTAGACTATGACTTTGGCTTTGTGCGAATAGTCTTAGGGTTGATGCATGCATATTAGTATTTGACTATATGAGTTTATGAAGGTTATATTGATGATGACATAATAGTGTATAGGATGGATTAAAGAGGATATGGTTATGTCTATGTGTTTCTAGAATGACACGTAATATGTGAAAGTGAAGTATGTTGTGTGTTGTCTTGGTTGACTTATGTCCCTTACTTGATGCATATATGAATCTGAATATGTGATGCTTGACATAGGATGCTAAAGACTCTTAGTCTTGTAAGTATGAATGACATGAGACCTTAAATGATGTTAAGAGGGTCCTTTATGTGAAACCTTCAACCTAGTGGTAAAGTTATGAATGTTGAAGTCAAAAGCCGTAATGGTATCCTTCAAGTAAAGGAATGATAGACTTAAGGTTGATTGACTGGAACAACATCATATCAAACCTTAGGAAATTCATGATGAACTTGTTGTTGCCATTGTAAGGTAGACCTAATGGACCTTTGTTTGGTAGGGTAAATGTGATCGGGTTATGAACTTAATATGAAACCCCTGTATATGAACCTTAAGTGTTAATTACTCTATGAGAACAAAGGCTAGCACCGAGTGAGTATGGTAAGGGAAGTAGTTCTAGTTAAAGAATGAGACTAGATTACAAAGCACACCCTTCATATTCCTTAACCATGTGCCTATATGAGATGTGTCCAAGTTCTACCATGGCCAAGTAGAACAACTTCATCGGAGTAGAATAGAACTCCAGATTCCATGCTTTGCTATCATGGTATGTGTTGGTTATTGCCTATTCTCATCATATGGGATATCTACTAGTATGAAGTTTAGGTGGTGGTATGAGACGCTATCTCGACATTGCATAATAGGCTTTGAAGGTGTTAGTGAAAGTCCCTAGGTCTTGTTACTATATAATGACTTAAGTTAATATATGAAGCATGTTAAATGCATAAAATATTATTTAGGTTTCTAATAAATGTCCATTTTCATGATTTTATGCATAAAGCCATACTTAGTACATGTGGTTGTACTAATTCCATGCTTTTATCTATCTCTATAGTGGTTGGTAGATGAGGATCATTTGGAAAGCAAGACTTGGACCGTAGCATCATTCAAGTGAAGTTGAAGTATGTCCTCAATTGACTCGACCCCTCAATTGACTCGAGGGCATATATGAATGTCTTTTATGTCTTTTATTCCAAAGCATTGTAATAGACTGAGTATTTCTATATTTTGAAGTATGGGCCGTGTCCCAAGTATTCTTGTGTCTAATTTTGATGAGATCGAGACTTAGTATTTCCTATGATTTTATATGAAAGATATTTTAAAGACTAAGAAATGTTTTGTGAAAAGTTTTAATTCCTCACTACCTTTCATTATGTATATGCGATGAACGATATGTAAGGGCTTGTAATAGACCTCCGAGAGCTCAAGTACGCCTGTTGCACTCCGAGAGTGTCAAATCTTGTTGGGTGTGGTCTCGGGATGTGACAGAAGTCGTATCACAATGATGTTATATCAAGTTATTATACAAGACAATCAATTGCAAATGAAAGTGCCTATAACATGATTGTTTCTATGAACAAGTTGAATGAGCAATTTACATGTAATGGAAAGGTCAAAAATAAAATCATTTTTTATGAACACATTTGACTAAGATCAAAGCTTCATAATATCGATGAAATCATAAAATGATATATCAAAATGAGTTCAAGAATGCAACATATTCACGAATGTGATTTAGTCACAAAGACACTGTCAATATCAACTTTGAGAAGTTGATATATAACATTTGATGACACAATCACAATAAATGAAGTGGTTTTTTAATCAGCTGAAGTATAATACGTGTTGTACTCTTTTTTTTTTGGGACTAAGGTTTCGTATCACTGAGTTTTCCTGACAAAATTTTTAATTAGGCAACAAATAATATGTATTCTTTTTCCTTCACTAGGACTTTTTTCCCACATAATTTTTCATAGTCAGGTTTTGACGAGACACATTATCTATGGACATCCAAGGAAATGCTATAAGATATTATGGTGTGGATGTCACTACACCAAGAAGTTACTCTCACTAATTATCCGTGTTGAAGTGTATGATCTAAAATCTTAAGATATTAGAGAAAATACTCTTTTATTATTTTTTTTATATGACGCCCCTCATGTGCATACCTGATTTTTTTTCATGGTCAAGTACGTGAAAATTCTTTTTGATTTGGGTGGCAGTGAGATTTGATTTTAGGACTTTTTCCTGATCTGATACCATTATTTAATTATATTCTCAAGCACACTTTTATTATTTGTTTATATTTTCAATACAGCCGCTCATGTGCATACCTATTTTTTTTAATAACCAAGCACGTAGAAATTCTTTTTGATTAGGGTGGGAGTGAGATTCTATTTCAGGACTTTTGCATGATATGATACCATTATTTAATTATATTTTCATCAATTTAGTTAATTATATTCTCCACAATTTATTTAGTCATATTCTCAACACACCATGCTCACGTGCGGGCCTGGTTTTTTTCATGGGCCAAGCACGTGGAAATTCTTTTTAATATGGATAGTGGTGAGATTTGAACTCAAAACTTCTGCCTGCTCTGGTACCATTTTGAAGTGTGTGACCATCTTATCTAAAAATTAAGCTATTATAGAGAGCACACTTTTTTTTATTATATTCTCAACAATCTCCATTAATTCCCTCCATTATGTAGATATCCTTCACCTTTATGATCATCATTCTTGTGACCTTACACCTCTATAATCTCCTCTTTTATATTCATGTTCAGTGCCATGTTTACGATAAATCTTTTATATTCCTCTATATAACACAAATATAGAGGCATAAGAGTTCATATTGAATAACTTTAGCAAATAAATATGTAGGAAATATTTTTTCTTCTTAATCTTATTTTATCATTTAAAATAGAACAAGTCCATGTACCTTTCGACTGATAATATATGACATATATATATATATAATATCATATTATATTTATCATTAATTTTTATATATATAACGATAAAAAATAATTATAATAAAATGAGATATATTTTATTTTTTATGAATTGAAGTTAGGATCAACATTTGCTAGTTTTAAAAATATTATTAGAATAAGAACGTGTTTAAACGAAAATAAATCATATATTTACTTTAAAAATGAATATGTTTGACCCATGAATAAACCATAAGGATACTTTTGGATCAAAATATTGACAATACGAGCATTTTTGGACCAAAATATTGACAACAAGAGCATTTTTGGACCAAATCATAAACCGAAAGCATTTTTATTCGTTTAACATAATTTAAGGGATTTTTTACTTTTTTCCTTTTTAATTAAAATAACGGGAAAGGGTACTATGAAAGTTATATCAAATTGAATAATAATATTCTCACTAATGATTGATCTAAATATATTTTTATTATTTTGTTAATAGACGAGTTTTTTTCTTTAAAAAGGAAAAATGGTTTGGGAAGCCCTTGTACTTGGTTCTATTTGTCACCTGGACCAGTCTACTCACGATTTTGCCAAATGTCACAACCCAACTCATCGGGCAATGCGAGCACTCACTCTAACACCTAAGTAGGAGAACCCTAATATCCCAAAAGTTTAAACATGCAAAAAATTTAGGATAATAAAGAAAATTTTTAAAAAACAAGACTTTTATAAATAACCTTTTCGTACATACTTTAGTTCAAACTTGTAAAGTAATTTAACAATTCCCATGGATCTAGTCTAAACAGGTACAAGAGCTACTAAACTCGACAAAATAAATAAATAAAAAGACACAACTCCCACCATGTAGAAGGAAGAATAAAAGTTCGTGGAGAATTTCTTCGTCTTCACCTAATGAAACGTCACCAATCCTTCATCCAGACTATATCAAAAGACATAGCAAGAGTAGTATCATTACAAACACACATACTGATAAGTATCATCAATCAACCCGACGCCCACTACATATCATAAGCAATCAAGTAATAAGATCATGAAATTGATCACTCGCGTCTCCACTTTTACCCTTTTCTTAGAACGCAAATTTTCTGATTACCAGCCCCATTCTCAATCTTCTTACTCTTCCGATTTAGGATCATAGCCTAAAACATACAAACACCTTAATGAACCCCAAATTCCACCCATGATCACTTCAACTAATCTCTCAATAATCACTATTAATTCCTCACAACCTTACACAAACATGGTCACATAGTATACCACCACAAGTTCCTTACCACTAACTCCAATCATTTGCCTCATGAGTTCACCCAATACAACCAACATACACCAACAGAGAGGACAACAATAAGTGCCACATATATGATTCATCACAATCCTAACATCAGCCCCAACATTAAACATATATAATAACCTTATTATAAAGAGCAACAACATATTTCACAATTCTCAATTATCACAAGTATGACATGTAGTTATTCCTATCATGGAACCTAAACCCAAACAGTTAGCTTGCAAAAATGTGGCAATCCAATCCCATATATATGCGGGAACATGGCAATCCAATCCAATATTATACTAGAATGTGGTAATTTGATCCAAGTTATGCAAGAATGTGGCAAACCGATCCAAGTTATGTCGAAACGTGGCAATCTGATCCAAGTTATGACGGAATGTGGCAAATCGATCCAAGTTAGTTATGCCAGAGCGTGACAACCGATCCCAAACGCACACCACAATAACTATCACAAGTATATCATCAAAATCATACAGTTAGATCATGAATTCATGCCAAACATCGTTAACTATCTCATTTACAACAAGTTTGATTAATATTGCAACATTCATACATATACAAGTATCACAATGAACCAAGAATATACATCCATCACAAAAACATAGAATCACAACCATAACCTATATTGGTTTCTCGTCACATACCTCATGTAAACCCTAATTCAACCATACACAACCATAATTCATCGTCTAATGCTTTTTTTAAAGGTTTTAAATCATAAATTATTCAGTGCATGAAGTCCTACGCATAATCCTATCATTTATTTACATATGTAACGTAGTGAGCACAAAATTTAAACTACTAAATTCATAAAACCTAGCCTACATTGGCGCCAAGCAGTTGCATGGAGTTATTTATTTTTGGTCTTGAATTGGCCAAGAATCCGCAAGATGTCACCATTCCTACGCGAGAAATCTCCTTCTCATTCATTCCATGCTTAAAGAATCCTTTAGGAGTTTTCTAGGGTGTTTTACGACTTAATTAGACATTTTAGGCAGAAGAAGAAAAGTTGGTTTCTCATAATTTATGTTCCGTCTTGTTGATCCTACTTTGGCACCGACTTACCCCGCTATGGTGCTGCTGGCCTAGCGTCAGCACTCCCGCTGTTGTGGGATAGTGGCCCACAAGTTTTCTTGGATTTTTCCCCTAAATAACGATGGTTTGAGTCGTTACAATAAATACCAATTTACTCCTCCTTCTTCCTTGAATGAATATTGCAGGAGACTTTGGTCTCCCTATCTTGATCAAGTTCTAAATTGAATACTTGATCCACTACAGAATCACAATGCATGATGACTTTATAATTCATTAAATTAGAAGAATTACTATACTCGATGACAAAGTGTAGAATGTGAGAACATAAGAAGAATAAAAAAACAATTAAATAACACAGTCAAGCCTGCCAGGGAGGGATCCCTCCCACTGTAATGAGGGATCTCCCGCCAAAATGGGAGATCGAGAACTATATAGGGGGAATGAGGAACAATTTCCTCATTTGTCCCTTTCTCTCTTACTCAACTCCCCAAAGTCACTCGATCTCTCTACTTTGAATTGTAGAAACTTCAGGTAATTTTACATTCCTTTCGCCTCTTATTTCATTACTTAGTTATCAATGATTACATGCTGCTTTTCAATTGGTTAGAATTGGGTTTTAGGGTAGTTATTTTAAAAATTATTTGTATTGCTTGATTGATGAAATAAATATAACATAGCTACTTCCATTACATCGACAACGTCTCCACAGTGTCTCGGGCATAAGGATTTCGTAAAAATACAGTTAAATTAGTATAAAATCAGGTGGGGAAGTTGAAGGGTATATTGGTTTAAACTTGATTATTGACATTGTTGAGGAGTCTATTTGCCGAAGTAATTGTTTATTTATGTTTTAGGATAGTTTACATACCCTGATAAGCTGAAATTCTGTTGAAAATATGGGTTTTAGAACGAAAGGCACCATCGTCACGCTTGGGGTTCGTCCTAGATAAAGGCCGCTGCTGTGACCTCCATCCCATTGTGGCGGCCTCTATAATCGCGCGTTGTGGCGGGATTTGTCTGGCAGTGGCTTGTACACTTTAACACAAAATTTTCCCTTCATTTTATTTTAGGCTTAGCCTTACACTGAATATTATATCTTCTTCTAACTTATATTCAACTTGCAGGTCAGGACGGAGACAATTCACCCTTCATCCGGGGTACTAATGCTGCAAGTAGGGAGCAAGACCATGATTACCGTAACTTGGATTTTGTTGTGAGAGAGGGTTTGTGTTGCACAAGTTAGAGGAAAAGGAGCCCGCCTTTTATGCTCATCTAGTGCAGGTTGGGGGGATTCCGCTGACTGAGGCTCCTCGAGATGCATGTTCCACCTAGGGAAGGGATTTATTTGCAATCCTGTCTATAGTGCAGAGAGACGAACCCTACCCTGTCATCCACATTAAGTGGGTCGACATTCACCTGAACTCCACTACTATCAATGAGATACTAGAGGTGTTTGAGGTCCCAAACTATCAATTCGATGATCAACTAAAGGAGATGAACCTGGAGTGGCTGAGGGAATACTCATTGAGACTATGCGCGGGGATCAGTTTTACTGGGCTACTGTAGAGGGAATCACTAGCACAGACTAGTAACCCAATGATAAAAGGTGGCTACATTTGGTGACTAGGGGAATCCGTCCATTGGGCAACTACACCGATGTGACCTCCCCCGGGTATTGGTGGCGTGTGCTATACAATGAATCTAACTAAATGTGGGGGAACATATCATCTCCTCTGAGTGGAAGATGTTATATCGTGCAACAAGAAGGCATTCTTCCTCCCTAGACTTATCACTGCTCTAGGCAAGCGAGCGGGAGTGCTTTTGTTCTATGCCGACAAGGTACTTTCTATGGATCCCTCGAATCACCCTCTTTTAGTCAAGTCTGGCTCTACTTATATGAGTAATAGGAAGAGGACCGCCAGGCTAGCAGTAGCTAGGCGTCCATGGATTCAGATGAAGAGGACCCCCTCTCAGGTGCACGGGTCGAAGTAGATCTGGAGATGGTCCGAAAGAAGATGGGGAGCACTTATGCTGACTTCATTCCATTTCCACCCAGCATTTCCCTAGAGGTCGAGATGCTCCATCGTCAGCTGTGTCGGGAGCGGAAGAAGAACTTTGAGAGGAACCTCATGATGATTTGTCTCTGAAAGGAGGCAAATACTATCTTCACATGTGTCGCCCCTGCGCAAGAGTTGTCTATAGCGGAGCCAGATGATTATGTCCAATTTTAGGATCCAAGGGAGATTGCGATCACTCTATTTCACTCAAAGGATTTAAATTCGGACATCGACACTTCCCGGTCGCAAGGTTCATGAGTTTGTTGCTATTTGCTCTTTTTTCTTTTACTTGAAAATTTTGCACAATCTTGTTTTTTGTCTTTCGAGTGCCTAAAGTTTAGAAAGAACATAGATGCTCGGTTTTTTTATGACACCACCTTATTTTAATTTTTAAAGTTCTTACACTCTATAATTCTATTGTTGAAAAATGCTAGGCTGGTAGGGGTGAATTCGGATACCATTTATGGCCTAAAATTTACGTTAGGATAAATAGTAAAAACAAGTTAAGGTTCTGCCTCGCCCTTTCCTGCTTTGGCGGGAGAAATCCCGTTGTGGAGGTGACGCAATGGAGAGCATAATCCCGCCCAGCAACTCTGACAGATCAAATAACCAACCCACTAATTTCTGGGTTCTTTTTTTCTTTAAATTCCCCATAGGTTCCCAACTTTACACTGCAATTTTGGAATACTTATCATACGAAGTCAGTCATTGTTTACCCTCCAGTTTAATCACGCGCTACTCGAACAAATTTATTTTTATTTAACCAACACCTAATTCATGCATTCCCAAGATACACCCAGACACTCACACCACTAGTGGATGGTATGGCACACATAATTTCAACAATTAGCCAACACATTACACATATCAAGGTCTCAAACACAAAATTCTAGTGCACATAATCACAGCATCGCATTCGATTTTACATCCACAGTTAAATTTTGAAAAAATGAAGCAAACAATCACAACAAAACCTAATTCTTAATTAGTTATTTCTCTCCACGGATGACCATTATTGATCACTCATGCGTTTATACTGCCCTAGGCTAGATATCAACTGGAACCTTCCCAGTTCCAATTTCTTTACTTGTGGCCCCTACATCATGATAACGACGCCCGATTTACATGGTTGAGATACCAATTGGAGATACCAATTGGACTCAAGTCATACCACAAGTGACACTTCACACGAAAGGAGAGAGGAAGTGGAACAATTTCTAGAATGCTTCCTAGTCTCTTGTAGATTAGATTTGGACTTCAATACACCAATTCACAAGAGTCTAGTCCACATTTGTTCTTGTATGGACAGACTGGTAACCTGGGATGTGATACCAATTTGTCACGACCTAACACACTGGGCCGTGCAGGCACCCACTTTAACTCCTAAGTAGGAGAACCCTCTTATCCCAAAATTTTAAACATAACGGAAAATTTAAGATAATAAAGAAAATTTATCAAAAACAAGACTTTTATAAATAACCTTTTCGTACATACTTTATTTAAAACTTGTAAAGTAATATAACAATTTCCATAGATCTAGTCTAAAAAGGTACAAGAGTTACTAAGAGTACAACTCAATAAGATAAATAAATAAAAAGACACACAACTCTCACCATGCATAAGGAAGAATAGAAGTTTTTGGAGAATTGCTTCCTCTTCACCTAATTAAACGTCACCAATCCTGCGTCCAGACTGTCAAAAGACATAGAAAGATGAGTATTAGAATAAACACACATACTGGTAGGCATCATCGCTCAACGGACGCCCACCACATATCATAAGCAATCAAGTAGTAAGATCACAAAATATACCACTCGTTTTTCCACCTTTACCCTTTTCTTTGATTACCAGTCCCCTTCTCAACGTACTTACTCTTTCGGTTCATGATCATAGCCTAAGACATACTAACACCTTAATGAACCTCAAATTCCACCCACAATCGCTTCAACTAACTTCTCATTACTCACTATTACTTTCTCGTCACCTTACTCTAGCATGCTTACATAGTACACCACCACAAGTTCCTTACCACTAACTCTAATCTTTTGCCCCATGAGTTCTCCCAACACAACCAACATATACCAACACAACACACAACCATAAGTGCCACCTATATGATTCAACACAATCATAACATCAATGCAAACTTAAAACATATATAATAACCTCATTATGAAGGGCAACAATGTATTTCACAATTCTCAATTATCACAAGTATGACATGTAGTTAATCCTCTCTTTGAACCCAAATCCAAACACTTAGCTTGCCGGAACGTGGCAATCTGATTTCATATTTATGCGAGAATGTGCCAATCTGATCCAATATTATGCCGAAACATTGGAATCTGATCCAAGTTATGCCAAAACATGGAAATTTGATCTAAGTTATGCCTGAACGTCACAATCTAATCTAAGTTAGTTATGCCGAAACGTGGCAACCGAAACGAAACGCACACCACAATCACTATCACAAGTTTATCATCAAGATCATAAATTTACACATGAATTCATGGCAAACATCATTCATCTATCTCATTTACAAAACGTATGATCAATATTGCAACATTTATACATATAAAAGTATCACAGTGAAACAAGAACATACATACATCACAACAACATAATCCTACCATTGATTTACATATATAATGCATTGATCACAAATTTAAACTACCCAATTCATCAAATCAAGCCTACGTGGGCGCCAAAAAGTTGTACAAAAGTTATTGACTTTGGTTCATATTTTCTGTGCTTCGTCACAGTGAATTTAGCTAAGAATCTATAAGACCTCGCCATCCCCACGCTAGAAATCTCCTTCTCCTTCATTTCCAAACTTAGAGTAGTCTTTTGGAGGTTTCTAGGGGGTGTGACGACTTATCTAGGTATTTTAGGAAGATGGAGAAAATATAATTTATCAGAAGTTATTTTTGTCTTGCTGATCCCGCTCTGGCGCGCCGTGCTAGCGACAACAGGCCCGATGTGGCAAGACAATGGCCCACAAGTTTTTCCAAATTTTTGGTTCTTCCCAAATAACGATGGTTTGGATCGTTACACCAACTGAATCCACGAAACCACTGAAACACAACATTTTAAACCACTTTCTACTAGTCATTCTATGCGACAAAAGTATCTCAAGTTCCTTAGAATTACACTCACTTTAGGAGTGTGAGAGACTTTTAGTAAGGTAATAACAATCATTTTTTTGCCATTACACCAATCATGTTCTTCTTATAATTTCTCAAATTTCTTGTTTCTCTCACTCGTTTATCTCTCCTAAAATGGATTCTCTCCAAATTTCTTCTTGCTATCCACAATCATTGGCACAATCGATGTTTCACTTAATTTTTTTACTTGTTAAATTTTCTTGTTCTTAATCTTTTTGTTTATGTTATTGTGGGCTTCATGCTAAATTTGAGATGTCAAAATCATCAGCTAATCCTTGAATGATATTTTGGGTTTGTTAAAAATATTTAATTGGTAATAAATGTGAACTTTTTGATGGATTAATATAACTAATTCTACATAAGAAGAACAATACTACATGAAGAACCCATTAATAAATGTTGATTGTGGAAGTCAAGGAAGACAGGGAAGACATGGTAGGAAGGGAGACATGAGAGATCCAACATTAGTATTGATATCAATGTTGTTGTAATTGTTGTCATTTCAATTCTATTATTTAAGATGTCTTGATAATTTTTTCATTTGAGTACTTTGGTAATGAAATATAATGTAATGAAAATATTCAGTTTAAGGCTGACAATTATTATTATCTACAACCAAATTCATAAACAAAAATAACTTGTTTGTCATGGCAAGTTAACACTATGGATAAAAATGAAGCTAAAATTAAAATAGTTGAAATTTACGTTAACTCTTGGAAATTAACATAGTCAATGTTGAATGAATCAGGAATTTTGACTCATTTAGATCTTGTGATTGAATGAATTAGTGTCCTTAATCCCTATATTGTGTTCATAACTATTTTTATTATGTGCAACAATGGAGGCTTAATAACAAAGCAAGGAAATTACGATGTGAAAAGAAGCAAAAAAAATTAAAAAAGTAGAAGAAAAGAGAAGATGGAGCTCGCTAAAGTCACTCGGCAAATCGACGAGTGATCCTCTATCTTGCCAAACTTTCCAGCGAAGTAGTCCATGAATTAAGACAACTCAGCGACACAAAAGACATCTCGTCGATTCACTGAATGTAATTGTGAGCATGACTTAACTCACCTATATGAACAGAACAATTGGGCAGAGGTGCAAGGCTAAAAGTGAGAGGATATGCGTTGGTGGATCACCGGGTTTTTTGTCAATCGCGACTAACTTCACCAAAGTGACCACGTATTGATATTGTGGGGATGTTTTTGGCAACGTATAAATTGATTTTTGAAAAGATAAAAAGGGGTCTTACACATTTTTTGAACTTTTAGACATACTTTGACATTACTAAATACTCTTGGTGAGGTTTTTGAGCCTAGATTGTTGAGGATATGAGATTCTAGTCATAATTTTGATGTAAAGCTTTGGAGATTTTGCTAATTCTGTATAACATCATTCTGATAACAATTTCTTTCTTTTTGCTATGTTAGGCTAAACCCCATTTCCTTAGGGGTATGATTATGTAATTGAATTCATAAATTAGCTTATGAGTACTGTTAATTGCTATATTTAATGTTATTTTGAAATAAAGTTCAATCATCTATTCATGTTTTAATTTATTAACTGAAGTTGCAAATTTAGTCATAGTCTTAGCTCTTGATGTTTACTTGCGAAAGATGCATATAGTAGAATAATTGATTGATAATTGTATTAGCTTATGTCTTTACAACCCAACTTTAAAAAGTAGGTAAAGTCAAGGAATTAAGTTGTTTTATAATGCGAAGCGTGTTGAGATTCGAAAGAACTCACTCGAAGCATGATAGCTAACTGAAAGATAGTTGTTATATTTAAAACCTAGCCTACCTATTGATATTCAACATGTTAAAGGATTTGACAATTACCCATTAAGTGAAATTAGTGTTCAATGACTCACACACTCCTAAGTCCTTGTTTATATTTTTTCAATCCCGTAATAATTGCTTTTGTTAACAATTGATTACTAAATCCCCCTTCATATTGATAATTAAAAATTCTTTGTTTATATTACGTCGATGTTAGCTATTTACATTCGACAAAAACTTAGAATACTCAAATATTTCTTACTTGAATTCTTTTTCGTATCAATCCTTCTGGGATCGACCCCACCTTATAGTTGGATTTTGTCACGATTCAAGCCTACACCATGTACGTGGCTGCCACTCGAGAACCCTCGGCAATCCCAAAGTTAACCATCATTCTGTAACATCTCGCAAGTTGAAATAGCTAGGAAGAAACTAATAATTGGAAATAGTTATTTTTGGAAAGATTTAAAATATGGAAATTACTTAAGCTAGAAAAAAGTGAGATTTTGGTGAACTCATACGACCTTAACTTTTAGCTCAAGTTGAGTTATGAGAACTTCAAAATATGGTGGGAAATATTTTGGAATGATCTTTCGAAAGTTGTTGAGTTTGCGCGACTCCGAGTTTGTAGGAGTGAGTTATGCCTTTTGGAAGCTGGGTTGGTTGAATAAGGAAAGTCCAATATGGATTATTAAAGGATTTTTCATACCCTTTGTCACACCACGAGCTACCCTCGAGACGCGGACATGGGACCTAGGACCTCAGGTGATCCAAAACTAACCCTACTGACATGATCATAAGCATACTAAAGATAATAAACGGATGCAGAAGCTAAATCATAGTTTAAAATAAAAAGATGGAGAATACCCATATACTAAAACTGAGATATATGAAAACTGATGAGCTTAATACGAAAAAAATTATTAACTCAATACTAAGCTGAAACTAACTATGTCTGAAAATAGCCTCTAAACTGACTAGAAATACTGGGACAGGCCCCAGCTAAGTCTAGAAAAAACTAAAACTAAAGGACTAAATACTGAAAAGAAACTCATGACTATTATCCTTGAATAATGAGGACTCACCACCGAATCTGCTGAACTGGATATTGAGAATTGATCTAAGCCTGATCTGGATTTTGAGAACATGAACCTACATCACGAGAAAATGTAGCGCACGTATGCATCAATACTTGAAGGTAATGAGCATGTAGGATAGAGTAAAGCTGAAATAAAACATAATTTAACAAGCTTAAAAGCAAGTATAACAATCTGAACATGATATATTGAATTCTAAGCTAACTGAACTGTAAATATGATCAATGCATTAGAGTCTGACTGAACTGTGGAAGATACTAATAACCGATAATAAAACCACTTGAGCTAAATGTGGAGTCCGATTTATACGCACCATTGAGAGGACCCAATATACCTTCCCAGAGGTATAAAGGCATCTTGTTGTGATCACTAAACCGATGCCCAAAGAGGGGACTTACAACGTACTTGGCTAGTAGTTTCTGAGGCTAATTGGGTAAGCTAAGTTCTAGTCCAACTCAGTAATATACTACTCCCAATGAATAAAGTGATTAAGACATTATGATTGAATTTCTGTAAAATACTGGATAACTTAAAACTGAACATGCAAACTGAGAATGCAACAAAATTAATCTGATAATGATGCCTTAATAACCGAGGCATGTATATCTGAAGTATCTAAAATATTTGACCTAGCATGTGTAATTCAAGAACTAATGAAGTACATAGCTAGGTTTCTGAAAATCATGCAATAACACGAGTAATACCATGCAAATCTTATTTGGAACATATAACTAATTAATTCATGAAGTTCTAGAAATCTTAGGCTTAATCATGATATGGGATCAAGAATATGACTAAAAACTAAGGAGACAATGGGTGAAAGGAACCCACTAGTGAAATCCCACATACCTGGTGATGAAATCCACGGAGAACTATTTAGATTTTGGGACTGGAATTTAGGGAACCTTGTTGCGTTCTTGAACTAGCGTGCTTGACCTTTTTCTCCTTTCTTGCTTCTAATTTTCTAAGTTTTGATTTATGATTTTGACTAGGTAAGTTTTTGTTATGTTTCTAGGCTTGAACTGACTAAAACCTCATAATTTAGGGTCTAAACGATGTGGCTTAGGGGTTAAACAAAATATAAAAAGACCAAAAGACCCCTAAATTTACAACAATCGGAGTGACCGACAGAACTGGTCCATGGACCATGGTCCTAACTACGGTTCGTAGGTTCTGGATGTCGTCTGTGGACCAAGATTGATAAACCTCGTCCATGGACCATTGTCCTATCTACAGTCCGTCCTGTCCTTCATCGTTTGGTTCAAAGAGTGGGTTTATGGACCATTCTCAACACAACTGGTCCACGCACCGTGGTCCTACCTAAGATCCGTCCTATTCCTTCATCGCTTGGTTCAGAGAATGGGTTTATGGACCATTATCGACAAACATGGTCCACAGACCGTGGTCCTACCTCGGTCCGTAGGTCCAAGCCATCGTTTAACATCTTTGAGTTTTCTCTGGACCAAGATCAATGGACTTGGTTCACGGTCCGTGGTCCTGCCTATGGTCTGTAGGTCCTAGCCGTTGTTAGTGGACCAAGATTGATGGACATGGTACACGGATAGTGGTCCTCACTACGGTCCGTAGGTGGCCTACGTAGATGACACCAACACTTTTGGAAAATCTAAATTTTGGTCTATCTAGGTATGGGTTTTTACACCCTTTTATTTTAATTTATTTTTGGTAAATAATTAGGGTCTAAATTGAACTTAGTCAGTTTATGATTTTGGAAAAAAAGTTTTGGGTTTTTAGAGAAGAGAAAAGAAGAGGAGAAAGGAGAAGAACGTTCAGAATTCGTCAATATTGTCGAGTTTTGCTTGTAGATTTTTTGGGGGTGATCCCTACAAGGTATGTGTGATCACATAGCATTGGTTTAATTCGCCCACATTCCAATCATGATTTATTTGAGTGAATTTTAGTTTTTGAAAGCTTAGAAATTGTGTTCTTGATGTGTTTGTTGAATTTCTATTAAATTCCTGATTCATTGAATTCGTTGAGTTGTTTTATCCGTATATGTGATTTTAGGTTTGGTTTTGAGTAGAATCTGATGTAGTTTGAACATATAATCAATTTTAAGCATTTGGGAAAAGAACTATCAAAGTTTAGAGGCTTTAGAGCTGGAAAATGCAAAAGAAACTTCGTTAGTCAAAATTTGGCAGTGCCTCCGCGTCGCAGAGCTAGTCCCCAGTTTTGGGAAAGTCATTTCGCATCACGGAGCGGTCACTGATCGTTATGCCTCAAAATTTATTTTCAAAAGCAAAATGAAATGCTTCTTTGCGTCGCTAACCCATCCTCAAACAGTGAAATTTT
The DNA here is from genome assembly GCF_036512215.1 of Solanum lycopersicum. NCBI lineage: Eukaryota > Viridiplantae > Streptophyta > Magnoliopsida > Solanales > Solanaceae > Solanum > Solanum lycopersicum. The sequence goes on along the minus strand of NC_090809.1, from coordinate 38,944,671 downwards.
GATATTTTCTCATGTTTAGCTATCAAAAATCATTCCTAAACATCATGATTTCTTTCCAATCACAAATCACAAATCCTTGATCCATAATTCAATTCAAGGAAATCTTAAAGTGAAGTGAAGAAGTTAAGGGACAAGTCAATAAGTCAAGATAAGTTTTTGAAGTTTTCAAAAGTCTTTCCCAAACATGTTCACTTTGTTTTAAGACTTAAGTTTCAAGCAAAGAGTACAAATTAGAAGTTCATTTCTTCAAAGAAGTATATCCGAATTAAGTATTCCCAAGAGTTAAAAATGTTTTCACATTTAAATAAGAACGGAAACTGAGATTTTCAAAGAGCCTTTGAGCTAGTTTTTCAGAAAAGAGTATATGCTCTCAGAATAAAGCAAAAGGGGAAACTTTGATTTTTAGGGTGGCCTTCGAGCTAAGTTTTTTGAGCATGAATCTAATAACACAGAAATAAGTATGTTTTTAAAATATAAAAAGCTAGTATATTTTGGGAGTAATATTGATCACGGATATGGGGGAGAGTTCAGAAAACTCTGAGCCACCATAAACGATGCAACCACCATGGGTAGAAAAAGGTCATACTTTTAGATGATTCATTTAGTGATTTTAACATAGACTAGTGGATCCACTTAGTAGTTCAAGGTCTACACTCATGACAAGGTATAGGATGATCCTGGCAACATGAGGCAAAACTTTGTATCATCACTACAACTCTTAAGTGATAGTTTTCAGTTAGGGAAACTCCCACAAAAGTAATTGTATTCTTATATAGATAATTTATTTATATTTTTACATACATTCCAGAGTTATATTGTATCTTTGCATACATACAAAGTTGATATCACGTTTTAAACAACTTTTCTATCTATTGCATTTGTTTTAAACTGATTTATATTGAAATGAGTTCAGTTATGTTGAGTTTTAGTTGAGACAGATAAGTTCTTCAAATTCTTTTCTAGCCCATGTTGTGTTTAGAATTCCATCTCGCATACTTGTACATTCAATGTACTGATGGCAGTTGGCCTGCATTGTTATGGTACAGACGTAGGTAACTAGGATCGGTATTCAGCGCATCGTTGATCCAGTGAGCACTCCAGAGTCTGTTGGTGAGCCTCCTTGCATTTCAGAGGACTCCTTTTATGCTTTCAGTTCTTTTTAGTATTTCATTTGTTAGGATGATGAGGTCCTGCATGGGCCTCCATCTCAGTTGTTTCAGAGGATTCATAGACAGTCAGATGTTAGTTCTTTAGTATTTTCATTTTCATCACCCTATGTTAAGACTTGAGTCGTCATTTTTGCCAAGTGAATGTTTTATTATTTAAGCATTCTCAGTATTTTATTATTCAATTGAGTATAGTGCTTTTGAATGTATATAGTCTTCTATTTAGTAAGTAAGTCATGTTAAGGGTTTGCTTGGGGCCAACAATGGTTCTCGAGTGCTAGCCACGTATAAAGTGTAGGCTCAAGGCATGACACAGCCTGACAGACTATAAGCGGAAGACTAACTCAATCATACATAATCATCAAATTGAAATAAATTCTAGATCAAGAGTGCATTAAATCTCAAAATTCTCTAAATATACTAAGTATTTAACATAAATTTCAAAGAAAACGTCTAAAAACTAAAAGAATCTCCGAAACTGTCTATCTATGAAGCTTCTACTATATAAATATGAGTGTCGAGACAAAACCTACGACTCTTCAAATAAACTACTACTTACAACTCATAAAACTAGAGTACTCCGCAGCAAGGAAGTCTCGCTAAAACTGATGAGCGGATGAAGTGATCTTAACAGACTCTTGTTAAGGATCCTAAGAGCCTGTATCCGAATCATCAAAAGATGCAGGTTGAATGACATCAGTATATTGAATTTACGAGTTTGTAATATAGGTGAATAACAAATAAGTGAAAAATAAAGGACTACAATATATATCAATGTACTCAAGCTGAATGTAAAGAAATAAAGGAGTTAAATTATTTAAAGCTTTACAAAATACTTTCTCATATTTGAACTCGACATAATAAGTGATATATTTTTTGAGACAAGGGTAACTTTGTATTCACACCAAAAATTCATCATCCGAAAAATGATGAATTGGAAACTTACATCCCACTCATGGGTATACTTTACAAGTTTCCTTTAAAATCAGCTAAATCTACTATATCCCCTACAAGATTCTATTTACACAAAAAAAAAAGGCTTATACATTTCATTCTACTATTTTGTAAGGTAGTTTTTTGTCCCTGAAAACTTCTTAAATTTGTTTCTTTCCAGAGGGTCCACCATAAGCAAGCAGGGATAGTTCTCCACCAGTGTTCAATTCTTCTTCCCCACCAGTCTTTATTTCTTCCTCTGTTCCCAATATTTTCCATCTATTTAGTAGTTCCTTTGTTGTGCTAGGAATCACCCATTTAACTCCCAAAAGAACCAAAAACATGTTCGATAGGCTCAACATTGCCTTACAATGAAGGAACAAATGGTCGTTGAGTTCTGCTTCCTGTTCACACATGACACATCTTGAACAAAATTGTCATCCACTTTTCTGTAAAGCTTCATGTGTTAAACAAGCCTTTCTACAAACCAACCAACTTCCATATTAACTTTCAAGGGAAATTTTCTACCATTTACCGCCTTGTGTTAAGATTCGAATAACATGATTTCACTGTGAACACACCCTTGTTATGTAATTTCCATCTAGGTTTGTCAGGCCTCACAGATAAAGCAGGGTAGATAAAGCAGGGTATGAGTTTAGTCTCCCAATAGGTTAGCAACTTCCCCAATTTCCCAATCGTTTAGTGCTGTTATAAAAACAAGTTCCCATCCATGTTAACTCCAAGCTTGGGATACATCGACATTCCTTTGCATATTCAAAGCGTAAAGATGTGAAAAGGAGTTCCTGAGACTGTCCTCTCTAATCCACACCTTATTACAAAAGTCAATTTACAATCCATTTACAATAGTGATTGACAAGTTGTTGAAATGAGGCCATAATATTCTTATGATTTTCCAAACAATACACCCAAAGGTTCCCACAACCTCCTCAGTTGTTCAGTGATTGAGTAAACCAAAATTTCCTACTATGAATCTTCTCCAAATGGCCCTAACTTTGGAGGAAAACCTCCAAAGCCATTTCTGCAAGAGAGAGGTGTTTTGTTTGATGAGGTTCTTCAAATTGAGCCCAATTTGTTGAGTATTGAGAGTCAGTTCATCCCATTTCACAATGTTATAACCTCTTTGGTATGGAAAAGGCTCATCATGTATGTAGGCATGCCATTAAGAACTGATTTGGTGAAGGTCAATCTGCCTCCTAAAGAGAGATATTGACTTTTCCACCTAGATAGTTTATTTTCGCACCTTTCCAACACTCCACTCCACACCTCTAATTCTTTGTTTTTAGCACCTAGTGGCAATACCAAATATTTAGTTGGTAAAGAGTCCACCTGGCAGCCTAGAATATCAGGCAGATCTTGCAAATTCCCAACATAGTTGATAGGAGAAATGTGACTTTTCAGCCAGTTTACACGGAGACATGAGATACCTTCAAAAATTGTTAGGATGAACCTCAAATGCCTGATCTCACTTGTCTCTGGTTCACAAAATATTAAGCCATCATCTACACAAAACAAATGAGATACTTCCAGATCTTCACCTCTACCTTTCTGAGCACTGAAAGCTTTCACCCTTCTATTAGCATTTGTTGTTTAGAGCATATGATAACCCTTCCATAGGTAATAAGAACAAAAAAGGTGACATGGGATCCCCTTGCCTAAGACTCCTATGGGATTGAAAGAAGCCTTCTGTGTTGCCATTTATTATGAGGGACAACTTCATACTAGAAATAGAAAAACTGATACATTTAATCCACCTACTACCAAAACTCATGTCTTTTAGAATTTTGAGGAGGAAATTCTAATTGGCATGGTCTATGCCTTTTCAATATCTAATTTACATAGGATTCCAGGTTGCTTCTAGTTAACCTTGAATCAACTAGTTCATTAGCCAACAAGGGTGCATCAAATATTTATCTCTCTTTCAAGAATGTAATTTAGTGTTCATCCACTATCCACTAGCTTCCCAATTACCGTTTTAAGCCTTTTCGTTATGAGTTTAGAGATGATTTTGTAAAACCACCTATTAGGCTAATAGTTTTAAAATCCTTTAACTCAACATCTATAGACTTCTTTGGGATCAATGCTATAAGGGTGATGTTGAAAGATTTTTCAAAGACTCCTCTCTGGTGGAAATTATGCATAGTCTACATCAGGTTCTCCTTCAAGATCTCCTAGCATGCCTTGAAAAATTTCAAGGTTTAACCATCAAGACTATAGACTTTATCTCCATCCAGCTGTTGTATAGTTTGCAACACTTTTGTTTCTGTAAATGGTTTCTGAAGCCATTCGTTCTCTTCCTTGGTGACTATACAACATCATGTAAAATCAAAAGTAGGTCTCCATGGCTCATTCTCAGTGTAAAGATTGGAATAAAACTCTATCATAACACTTTTGATTCATCAGGTTATTGCATATCTTCCTCCCTTAAAACCAACCTATCAATTGTGTTGTTACTTCTTTGTGTTGTGTCTAATCTCTGAAAGAACCGATTGTTCATATCCCCTTCTTTTAGCCATAGTGCTTGAGATTGTTATCTCTATCTCTGTTCATCATGATTGGCCAATACTTCAAGTTCGACCAGAATTTGTTTCCCTAAGCATTAACTCTTCTTCAAGTAATTCTCTTTCTTCTCATGATCTGTCAAGAACTACTAGTTATTCATGTAGGTTATTTTTCCTATCAACCATTTCAAAAAATGTGTTCCTACTCCAATGTTTCAATATATGTTTCAGCAATTTCAGCTAAGTACATAATTTATAATCAGGGCATCATACAACTATGATGCCATTCCACTATTTTTGGACCAGTTCATTAAAACCCTCGACCTCAAGCCACCAATTTTCAAATTTGAAATAAGAATTTATTTTTTCCCAGTCCCCACACTCCAAAGGATAGGGTGTTGGTCTGAGGTTACTCTGGGCATAATCCTTTGTCTAGTATTATTGAAGCTTTCCTTGCATTCCGTTGATTATAAGAATATATCTAACATTGTATTACTTTTATGGTTTAGTCCCCCAACCCAAGTGTATATATGTCCGATTAGAATAGGATCAAGTAATTCAAGATCTTCAATCCATTTGAAGAAATCAATCATAATGTTAGTTGTTCTAGAGCATCCATTTTTTCCAACATATGTCAGACTGTATTAAAATTTTTCCCGTTACCCTTGGAATAAAGGACATTTCCTTCATTGAATCCATTTCCTCCTAACATTCGAGATTTTCCTTCTTGGTATGAAGAGCATAGACACCAGTAAAGGTCCAACAAAAAGAATCTTGCAGTGCTTTAAATTTATATGTGATTGAGAAGTTGCCTTCCTCTACTTTTGTACCCCTCCACACCCCACTGTACCACATTACCATCTGTTACCATAAAACCACAACTCATCCATCTACTTGTCCATAATTGGATTACCACTCTTTCTACTCCCTTGTTTACCTTAGTCTCCTGTAAACATATCACGTCAGCCTTCCACTTCTCTAGGAAGGTCTTAACTATGTTTTTGATGCCTCATTATTAAGACACCTTACATTCCATGTTAAGATATTGACCTTCATTTATAAGTTAAGGTTCCTCCCCTGTTCCTTATCCCTTCCACTTCCTTATTAAGACTAGACTGTAGGTTTTTCAATTCATTTTTCCTCTGCCTCTACTGTTCAGAGTTGTGGTTTCCTTTGGCTGTTTCGTTTTGTCATTTGACTTCTTCCTTCTATTAATTCTCATGAGGTTCTCCAGAGTTTCACTTTCAAAACCCTCAAAGGCTACCCAATAGGTATTATTCAACTTTATTATATAAGAATTCACCTAATTAGATGTCTATGTCTCAATAACCTCAGGCTCTATTGGATTCTGCATGTCAAATAGTTCTGGTAGGTGTACTTACTGAATTTGTAGTCTGCTTCTCTCGACTCAACTTGGCTTGTAGCTGTATTCGTGAATTCTACTATTGTCTGTCTATGTGAGTCGTTATTCTTCAATTGTGCGTGTGTGTGAGGTATCCTATACACTTGGGAATTCTTCTCTTATTTTGTATGTTGCATTGGAGAAAAGTTCAAGTTCTTCAGGGCTAAGATGAAATTCTCAGCCAAAACCTTAGTATCTTCAAGTCCCTTTAAAGAGATCATGTACTAGGCATGTGCATCTTTAATTAAAGAGGCATTAGAAGTTACTTTTGGGTGAGGCCCAATATAACTTTAATACCACGACCTGAAAGTACCCTCTAGAAGTTAGGGAGAACCCTCGTTTCGTGACCGGGCGTACTTGACCCTTTGGGGTCTCGCACAAGCCCTTTAACTAGAATTCATTACATAAGACATGAAAAGTAGTGCGGAATTAAAACTTTTCATGAATAAATTAATAAAAAGGAAAATCTTTTATTAATATTTAAGTAATCTCATCGTCAAAAGCCAACTTAGAGACACGACATAATAACTTAGGGACACATGACTTTATATTGAAATGAAATACATACTAAGTCTTAACATAAAGAAACTATGAAGATATGAATTATGCCCTCGAATAAATGAGGACACACTTTATTTTGAGAGGAACTTTCCCAAGCTTTGCCTTATAGACTTCAACCTTGCTTCCAACCTATACTTAGATAGTATAGAAAATGTATGGGGTTAGTAAAAATAATGTACTAAGTATGGCATGCTCAAAAACATGCGAAAAGAGACCTTTTAGTAAAATAACATTTCATACCAAATTGAGTAAAACATTCATGAATTTAGAAGCAAATCAACATGAGAAACATTATTTAACACTTAGAGAAGTACTCACATAATTTTACCCAAAAAGTGGCATTTACAATAAACTCCCAAAATCTTAAAGTGAACTCTACTAACATTACATTGAACAAATTGGAAACTTCAACAATGAATCATTTAAGGTATTCAAAATGAATTCAACTTGAGCAATTACAATAAACTATACTATTCTATATGAATGAACTTCCAAGGTCAAGCGAAAGAGAAAGTGAACTCATTTTTCCGTAAGAGTTTCCCTACCTCAGGATTATCCTAAGAATCACTAAGGTAAGACATGAAGGAAGTATGCATATGACTCCTTCAATACACACCAAAGCAATCCTAAAGACTACCCCTTTTGGCTTAATCAACTCGGGAGAAGCAAGCCCCTCAATCAATGGCAAGACATTAGAAGACACCCAACAAACCACCAAAGTCTTTCCTTTCGGAATGCCTACTTATTGCAATGAGTAGATGGAGTCCCATACCACCACCAACCCTAAGTAGAACATTCTTTTAGAAGTTTGGCACCAAGTCTTCCCTTCAGAAGGTCCTACTTAATGCAATGGATAGATAGCATCCCATACCACCACCTACCGTAAGTAGCACACTCTTTTAGAAGACTTAGTTCATTCAATTCAAATAAGTCTCACCAAGACTCCCCTTTCGGATTGCCTACATAGTGCAATGGATAAATAGCGTCCCATTCCACTACCTACCCTAAGTAGACACTCTTTTAGAAGACTTAGAACATTCATTTCTTTTGTAGGAGTTAACTTAACCGACATAGACCATGAGATCTAGACATGGAATCCCGATATCAACCCTTATCGGATGAGGAATCCTCACTTCCCTAGAATGAGGTCATTCTCTTAGCATTTACATGGCTTTGCCAATAGCTACACCTATGCGGGCGCATAGTTAAGGGATAAGGAGATTGCTACTGAGTAGATCATTCTCTACTAACGAGGAGTCCTCATCTCAAGAGCTACATTGGAGTACAACATCTCAACTCATGAAGTGTAATCCACCTCTCCTTCATATCCTCTCGGTGTTAGGCATAACTTCCCATGGATTCTCAACATTATAGACTATAGGTTAAGGATAACTAGTGAACACCATATCTCAACTCACGAAGGGCATTCATCCTCCAACCTATCTTAGAAAGCTCATCGGATGTAGTGATGTTGCTACTAAAAACTTCATCTCAAATCACGAAGAGTGTTCACCCCAAAACTCCCCTTTTGGACTTAGCTTCATTCATTCATTCAAGTGTGAGTGTGTGTGTATATGTGAGCACACCTTGCATATAAGCTTCATTTAATTTACATTTAACTCCTATACATGCTTAAACCTTAATTTATCACATAACACGCCTTACATACTTCATATAATCATACAAGTACTTCATACATAATCCTTAACATACTTCTTATAACAAGTTTCATAAAGCAATTAACAAGAATAACTTCATCAAGCATACACTCTAGTCTACATCACTGAATCACTTCATAAGGCACATTTAACAAGAATAGAATATTTAGCATCTTACTTCACATAACAAGCCTTAATAGCCTCATTCACAATAAACTAGTAACTTTACATTCATACAGTTAAAATAAACACCGCTACCAAGAAGGTGGACCATACCACTCTAGAGCATTTCAAAATTGAAACTAAACAGCATAACCAACTTACCATTTAATCCATGATTTCATTACCCCTAACATTTTATTCAGTAATTCATCATAAATTATCCCTTTGGGCAGTAGCTAAACAACAATAACAACCATAAGAAATCAAAGATCAAAGACTATCAATTCATGCTCATATAACCCATTTCTTAAGACAACATTAGATGAAAAGCTTTAACATGATTTCATGGAATTTTAACCTTAAAATCATCAACTAAAATTATCAATAGCATTATTATTTCATTGGAAACATTTCATGCAAGACCTATATTTAGATTTGAAGATAGTAGAACTTAGGCTTGAAAACCCCTTTTGAAAATTAGCTTGAAGGGACTCCTTGAATAGAAGAGAGTTAAAGGATGAATACCATACCTCACATTGAATAAATACCAATGGATTTTGATGGAAATGACCACCAACAGACCTCCTAGCATTTCTTGACTTCTAGCTTGCATGGAGACTTGAGAGTCTTCTATGAGAGAGGGGTTTTGGGTTTCAAGAAAAGGGGTCTAAAATGAGGTCTTAGGCTTTAGAACACTTTTGTATACCTAATAAACAATAAAACTAACTTCCTAGGGTCATAAAAGACTTGGGATGAATTTACTGAACACCCCAAGCAAAGGCAGCAAATTTACAGCTTTTGGCAGATCTCACAGACGAGACTTAACCAGCGGACCGTCTGTGCATCAACGGACCGTTGGTAGGGTCTCGTGGTTTGAAACTTAGATTCAAATGGATCCTGGTCATCCTGACTTGCAGGTACAATCGACTCCCTAGGTCGACGGACCGTTGGTGGACCAATGTACCGTCCTTAGGGTCGTCGTTTGGTCACTACTTTGGTCATTTGGTCTAAGTCTTGGTCCCTTTATCTAGGGCCCCTTGTGGGTCCTATGTGAGGTCGTGACAAGATGTTTAACCCCTAAACTAAGTTTTATAGGTCTTATGAACATCTCATGCAAGTTTCAAGCAAAACCAACACATAAAACTCATTCAAACACCTCAAGACACACAAGCGCTACCTAAGGCACACCTTCCGAACGTCATAGATGTTCTTGGGTGTTTGACCTCCACACTTAACCAAACTTCAAACACTGCCTAAGAACACTAAATTAACTCATTTTAAATTCAAATTAACTCAAGAAACAATAATGAGTCTCTAGTTCACCTTAGTTCATTTTGGGGCGTTACATTTAGTGTCTAGCGTACTAAGCCCATCAACATTAGCCCTAATTATCACTCCACTATACTCTGCAGAATCAAATGGGAGTGCCTGTGACAGTTGTCTAATCCCTGGGTTAGTCCACACCTCTTGATCCAATGGATCTTTGTCAAAAATATTTTGGGTAAAGAGGTTAGAAGCTCCCCTATCTATGACTTAGGCTCTCGCTGGAAGCTCAGCCCAAATCTTCATCTTGAAGATCACTCCACCATTATCGACTTTCACCTCCATCGAAATATTATTTCCGTCTCTGCATACTCTAATTCTCGCCCATTTGAGGTGGTTCCTCAGTGTGGTATCCTACTTTGTTTTGAGCCAGCCACCACAAAGATCTCCAATGGATTTGATCATTTTTTGCGACAAGAGATAGAGTGGTAAACCTAGAATCTTCACCCAAGTCGATTTGCGTGTACTCTTCTCTTCTACAGTGGCAACTAAAGGATTCCACCAGATTGGCTTAACAGGGGTTTTATTCCATTCAAAGATTTATTCTATAACTTATTCTACTAGTTGTATTGACTTGAATTAAAAGAGAAAACAATTGTTGACCATTTCATATACATTCAAGCCATATTCTTATTTCCAGGTATTGGAGGTTCATTTCCGGACTTCTATAAATGTGGCATCTGCATTAAATTTTCCCACCAAACTCCTCTTGAGAGCTTCACTATGGTTGCATATAGGTTCTTTAATACTGATGACTCCTTTTGAATTGTCACCTTTGAATTTTCATTTACTCCCCTCCCTTCTCTATTTTCCCATTTAGAACTTCTGACCATCTCTGTGTAGGGAATGTTTTCATAAACAGTTCTGTATGTCTCCTGTAACACCGCTAAAATGACTCAGGTGAAACTAGAGACTAACACTTGTATCTTGACGTTTTAAAGTTCCTAAAATGAGTTATAATGAGTTTAGGAGACAGTTTTTAAAGTTTTATGAAGTTTGGAGGTCAAACATCCAATAACGTTCATGACGTTCGAAAGTGTTACCTTGAAACATGTTTGTGAGTCCTAGTGTGTCTTGGCATGTTTTATGTGTTTTTTTGATTTAAAATTGATGTGAGAGGTTCTTAACAAGTATACGAGAGTATTTGAGGTTGAAACGTCGGGGCAAAACTCCCCGAGGACTGATCAAAGGGTCTTTGAGGAGGACCCATGCCTTGGGCTAGCAAGTTGCCCAAGGCAGCCACGTTTGTTCATGGATCAAATAGGTAAGCGTCGCGGACTTGGGTTGTACAAGAGCCAAATTTGGTATGCGTCACGGACACAATGCGGACGCTACTGTCTCGAAATTTACTTATGAAAATATTGCAGGAGCAGCTCAGCGTTGCGGACTTGTTTCCCGATGATAATTCCAAAAATTAAGTTGAGTTTGACTTGGTTAAAGGTCCTATAAGTTTTGGGGTATTTTGGGTATTTTAGGGTCTAGTTATTGTCGGTTATTAGACCTTTTTAAATTCCAATTCACCCTTCAAATAAAAAACCTCAAGTCCAAAACAAAACCTCTCCATCTCTTTTCTCCAAAAACCTCCACTAATGAAGCTTTGAAGCTCTAACAAAGAAGACAACTTTTTAAAAGTTTTTATCCATCAATCTTGTGGGATTTTCATCACAATTAAGGTATGACTTTTCATCCTTGGATTCTCTTCCACTCAAGGAGTCAATTTCAATGATTTCAAAAAGATCAAAAAGATGATTTCTCTTATTTTGTTATCTAGTTATGGGTTCTTGCATAAAATGTTTTTAATCAATGAATTATGATTGAATAGATTTTAATTTGATAATTATTTATCAAAAACTCCATGAACCCATGCAGATCACGATTTCCTTATTTTGACTATATTATGTTAGAATTATGTGTATGTTGTCCTTAGTTGATGAATCTTTATTGTATTACATTGGATTCATTGTATATTAAGATTATTAGATTGAATTGATGATCATGACTATGGGTAAGATCCTTGGTATATTGAGTTGATTGATTTGGCTATGGATTGAAGTTGTGATATTGGATTCGTGATATGTTGACATAACTCTCTCTATATTGTGTAGTATAGGTCTTGAATTATGATGATGATTGCTATGGTCCACTTATAGTGGCGGTGCTTATGTGCTATACTTGTGAATTATTTGGCCTCGTCAACATTACTTTATGAATTATGATATTATCATGTGATAACTTGATCATGTGAGTAGTTTGAAGGTCTAGATGACTTATGTGTATGGGTGGCAGCGGAATCTGGATTGTCCGGAACCGGTCCTGTTCTGTCTCGGCCCGGTAAATCTCACTTCCGATCACGGTTAGGTCTAGTCCGGTTAAATTAATTTTTTTGAAATATTTGAGAGCCATTGGGTAATGGCAAGTGGGGCCCACTAACGGCACTTTGCCCCTTTTTACTCCACATTGCACCCCCTTACCCTCCCCCCCCACCCCAACTTCTTTTAATACCTCAAAGTTTTTAAAAACACATTTTGATCCTTTTTTACCTATAAATACCCCTAAACTTTTATTCTTTTCACTCACAAATTCACAAAATCATCTTCAATTCTCTCAACTCTCTACTCTCTACTTCTCTACTCTTTACTTCTCTACTCACTAATCTCTTAAAATTATTGAAATTCCGGTTTTGGTCTTTGAAAATTGGATTTGGAGCTTCAAAATTCAACTTTCAACTTTTCACTTTCGGCTTTTGGCGGTCATACACGTCAATTTTTTTAAGTAGACGTCCGGTACATTCATTCCAACTTATAGTTTACACCTCATTCTTTTGCAATAATTATTTATTTATTTTGAGATTAATTCTTTGTTTGCATTACATTTTCATTTTTATATATAATCTATCATGTTTAATATTTGAAAATGGATTCCGGTAAAAATGTTGTTCGAAGGCAAAAAAAGTGCACTTGAGTGTGTTCAAAATATGTTGAACTTTACATCCTACGATAATAAAAAAATGATAGTTCTTCTAGATCTAAAACTAAAAAATCTACTATTGTAAGAATGAATTCGGAGGATTATACACATGTTAGTGATACTGTTTTTAATATTGATAGTAATTCTGCATTAGATCCTTATCATGAACATTTACAAAGCCGATATGGTAATTTAATGAGGATTTTCCTCAAGATGATGAACATGATAATGATATTGATGATTATATTGATACACCTAATTTTGATGATGAAACTAAGCCACCTACGGCTACTAGTACTCCCAGTCCCGCTCCTAGCCTATGACAATAATAATAAATTTCTCCTTGAAGGAGATGGTCATCATAATAATAGTGTTGCAATATCTGCGGTAATACACAAAATTAATTAAAAGTTCTAGAAAAGCTAATTTGTTATTGTCCGGAGGAATGAAATTGTTCATAATATTGAGATTTAGTAAGTCTCAAAAGAATTTTTTCAAGTTTCAGAGGAATTGAAAAGAAAAAAGTTATTATATTGAGACTATAAATTATGAGATTATTTAATATCTTCAAATTACTACAATCGAAGTGGGTTATAAATATTTACGTATAAAATCATTCATTTTTTCTCTTGTTTATTGTATACAAATATGACATGATGGTGGATAGGGGTGTACATAGTTTAGTTTAGTTTTTTTTTTCATTAAAAAAAAATCTAAACCAATTATCTCTGTTTATTAAATCTAAAAACCAAATCAAACCACATCAAGTCAGTTTTTTCGATTTCGACTTTAGTCGGTTCTTTTGGATTTTTTCAATTTTTTAGAAATAAAATTTGGTATGTTATGAATGTATTTAAAATGTAAGCACCAAGCCAATAGCGTTCTCCCATCACAATTGGTTCAGGGTCAGGAACCAAATCATTTCCATCTAAAAATTTGACGTGCGCATATATGATTTTATTGCTCCACCACGAACAAATATGGATCCCCAAATGAGATTGAGGATAAATGTTAGATTTCTAACATAGGGGGAATTATGATTAGCAATTTAAAATTATATGCCGCTTGAATTATCGGGATCCTCATTAAAAAATGTAAACTTGAAAATCAAGAGATAATTTATACGCAAAATGTTGCAAATGATTTTCCAAATATAGCTGCTGACCCAATATTTTAATTAAGTTGTAAATGTTCCAATGTATGATTTTTGAAGGACAAAGTCTATGATACGCCTAGATTCCAAATGTAAAACTCATTGAGGAATTTGGGAACAAATCATCAAAATGATCATGATAATGAGACAAGTTTTTTTAAAATAGAACCATGACATAACACTTAATAAAACCTTGAAAAAGGTTCAGGTACCTGAAAATACTGAAAAATGAAGATATCTCAATAAGTTATGTCGTATTGAATCAAGTTTAAATGATCGTCGATAGAATCTTTGATATGAAGTAGCATTTAATGCTCTAAATGGTTAGGAGGATCTTCATTTCAAATTTGCCGTATAGTGTGGACAAATAAATGATTAGCTAAATATAATGCACTATTCAAGTATATTTTGTTTCACGTAGGGGAGTGATTATTTTAAATTTATTGTTCATAAATCAAGATTTGATATTAGTGTGGTACAAATGAATCATTATGGAAAGTATAACCATTCATTTATGGAAAGTATAACCGTAAGATATAAAGTGTAGTTTGTGCCTCCAGGACATAAAGAATTTTTGAAACTTGACATTATTAATTGGAGATATATTCTTCGTTGGTCTATATAATGAAACTTGTTTCAGTATGGCAATAGAGGAAATACTTGAATATGTAAATGAATAATAATTATTATGTCTAACTAGACAATGATAGTTATATCAAAATCCTTAAAGGATCTAAAAGGTCTTAAAGCAATTCCATTGAGTACCCAGATGTTCTAAGATTGCTTAAAACAAAGAAAGTATCTATTTTGTTTCATGATAATTATTTGAAATTATCATGTATTTAGTGCAATTAGTACTTACAGATTGGTGGTTATGCAAATTCTAGAAGATTGATTTACTTTACAAAAGTTATATTAAGGAATGGTCATATTATCATTCAGATTATGCCAAGAAACTATAACAAATTAAGTGACCCAACACATAAAAGATGTGTTATTATCTTTGAGAAGAAATACGAGCTTCAATAAAATTGAGATGATCAATCTCTGAGTAAAAAATTATTTGATTTTGTAGACGCAGAATATTTGTTTGATCCACATAAAGCTCAATCGAAAATGAGATACTTGTTGACATGTGGAGGCACAACTATATCTTAAAATTCAAAGAATAAAACATTAGTAACCACCTCTTCAAATCATATAAAATAAATATTGATCTATGAAGTAAATTGAGAGTGTTTTGTTGGAATAAGGATCTATCATATTTAGGTTAATATATCATAGTCAAGAGAAAGTTGTAAGATCCCGAAAATGACTTAGGTGAAATTGAGCCTAACATGGTTTTCATGATGGCATAATGTGATATTGAGGCTGTGTCTAAGAGTTTAGGTGCATTGGAAGTCTAACGTCAAGGGACGACTAAGACGTTCGACGACTAAGTGTCTCATATGTGGTTTTATGTGTTTATGTGTGATTCATGAGATTATAAGGCACTTAAATGTGTCATATAGTATATATAGTCAGCGTGTCAAGTTTTGTGAATTTTGGATGTCAAATGTCCAAGAACGTCCATGACGTTCGAAAGGTTTGCCTTGAAACAACCTTGTGTGTCTATGCATGTTTCGTAAAGTTTTACGTGTTTGTTTTGGATGAAATTAATGTGAGAGGTCCTAAAATCGTATACGATCATGTTTGGGTTGGAAATACCCGGTTAAATATCCCCAAGGACCATCCAAGGGTCCTTGAGGAACGACCCAAAGTTGGTGCCCAAGACACCCTACCAATGGATGGCAATCAACGCCCAGTGGGTCAGTCGATGCCCTGTTGGTGGTGTATTTTCAATTGTCACTTACGCGTGTGGGAGAGTAAGCCAAAGACAAGCCTCAGTCCTAGACCACGAACCAACAGGATGGTCCGTTGATCAAGGTGACGGACTGTCGCTGGGCAACCGTCGTTGGGTCTGTTCCTGCGTGCAGTTCATTGTAAGTTGAGGGGTGAAGTTGTTAATTCACCCCACGTTGAAATAAGATTATTTGTGGTTCCTTAAGGGTCTTTTGGGTATTTTAAATGTGTTTTTAAGCCTAAAACACTTAGAAGATTTCATTCTTAAAAATCAAAAATACAAATTCCCTTAGAAATTCCCTAGAACTCCATTGGAGCCAAAACTCAAGGAAGTGCTTGGATTGGAGAATTGAGTGGATTATTCATCAAATTGAAGAATTAGCTTCACTTATATATGGTTTTTGATCCTTGAAACTCTATTCATCAAGGATCCCAATTTTCAAAGATGTTTTCTAAAGTTTTCAAAGATGAATTGTCCAATTTCATGATCTATGCATGGGTTTTTGCATTAACGGTTTTTAAGGATTGATTAGTGAATAGATTTTTATTAATTTTATGATTTTAACTCAATAAAACTATGAAACCATGTAATTGATGAACCTTAGTTTTTGACTACTTTATGGGTTACTTAATATTGATTTAATGTTTCTGAATTATATTGTAGTTTTCTATGGGCTCTTTAATGATGTAAGAATTTTATTCAATTGATGTATAGGTTGTATTATATTGATGAATATCTATTGAATTGACTAGTTTCATTGAGTATGATAGTTTTTACATTGTTTTGATGTTCATCGCCATGTGTAAAGGCCTAAGTAACTTTATTTTATATTGATTAGACATCAATTATGTTGTCATCGGTATGTTCCACTTATGGTGACGGTGTTAGTACTTTACTTGCAATTGATGTGGCCTTGTCGGCGTTATTTTAAGTAATATGATGATCATGGCCTTGTCGGCAACTACTTGAAGTAATATGGTTAGTTGTGTAGTTGATTATGTGAAGTATGATAATATCTACAAATATGATAGGCAATGTGAAAGTATATGTGGTTTCTTCTATTGATGTTACTTAGGTGATCATGTTAGAATATGACTTTAACTTTGTGTGGATAGTCTTAGGGTTGATGTACGCTTATTTCTATTTGACTATATGAATTTATGAAGGTTATATTAATATCATATGATAGTGTATAGGATGGCTTAAAGATGTTATGGTTATGTCTATGTGTTTCTAAACTGACGTGTAATATGTGTTAAAGTGAAGTATGTTGTGTCTTGTCTTGGTTGACTTGTGTACCTTACTTGATGCATGTATGAATGTGAATATGTTATGTCTTCACTTAGGATGATAAAGCCTCTTAGTCTTACAAGTATGAATGACATAAGACCTTAAATGATGTTAAGAGGGTCCTTCATGTGAAACCTTGAACCTATTGGTAAGGTTATGCATGTTGAAGTCGAAAGTCGTAATGGTATCCTTCAAGTAAATGAATGATAGACTTAAGGTTCATTGGCCGGAACGACATCATATCAAACCACAGTAAAGTCATGATGATCTTCTTGTCGCCATTGTAAGGTAGCCCTAGTGGACCTTTCTTTGGTAGGGTAAATGTGATTGGGTTACGGACTTGATATGGAACCCCTTTATATGAACCTTAAGTGTGAATAACTCTATGGTAAAGAAGGCTAACACCGAGTGATTATGGTAAGGGAAGTAGTTATAGTTAAAGAATGAGACTAAATTACAAAGCACGCCCTTCATATTCCTTAATCATGTGCCTACATGGGATGTGTCCAAGTTCTACCATTGGAAAGTAGAACACCCTCATCGGAGTAGGATAGAACTCCAGATTTTATGATTTGCTATCATGGTCCTACTAGCATTAGAGAAGTTCGATGAAGTTTAGGTGGTTGTATGGGATGCTATCTCAACATTGCACAATAGGCTTTGAAGGTGTAAGTGAGAGTCCCTAGGTCTTGTCCAAGACCATTATTTGAATGTCATTATGTGATGAATGAGTATTAAATGAACTAATGAATATAATGACTTAAGTTAATAAATAAAGTGTATTGAATGCATAAGTACTTATCTAGAGGAGTCAAGGGTTGTCTAGTTAAGGTGTGAAGGGCATAAGAATGGTTACTTCGTATGTAACCTAGACAAGTCTTAAGAATGACTCTAGTTAGGGAAGATGTTGATCATGTGGACATGATCTAGGCCTTAGGTAGTCTTAAGTATTATTTAGATAGTCTTGAAGAGGTCAATCGTGGACGGTATCTTCTTGATTTACTTAAGTAAGTCTTTTGATAGCCTTTGGTAAGAGAATGTCATATTATCTATATATTGATGTGTTAAGTGAGAATGTTTCTATCATATGTAGTCTATAGGATCTCTTAAGTGTGTGTGTAAGGGATTGTATAGGAGGTCGATTCACAACTCTCTCAAGTGAGGCTTAAAATCACCTTTGGTAGGAGAATCTCATGTTCATGTGTATGGTTGTTTGTAGGTGTGTCTGTGTATCATTATAAGTAGTCTTGAGGATTATTTAGGCATGTTTAGAAAGGGTGTATGGGAGGTCTCTCTTTGTGTTGCTTAAGTGAGTCTTAGGATGCCTTTTAGTGGGAAAATTACTTGCTAGAAGGTGTCTTAGATGAAGAGAAGGCACTTCACTGTTACACTAAAGCAATTCATTGTACACTGAATATAAGTCACTTTAACGTTTTCTAGAAAATGAACTAAATGTCTTAAATGTTATCTTATGTGTTTCTAAGGTGTTAAATGTTATTCTTATGATTATGTTGTGTTATTTAAGCCAAAAAGATGCACATTTCTAATAAATGTCTGTTTTCATGATTTTGTGCATAATGCCACACTTAGTACATGTGGTTGTTCTAATTCCATGCTTTTATCTATCTCTATAGTGGTTGGTAGGTGAGGAGCATTTGGGAAGAAAGACTTTGATCGTGGCATCATTCAAGTGAAGTTGAAGTATGTCCTTAATTGACTCGAGGGCATATATGGATGTCTTTTATGTCTTTTATTTTAAAATCTTGTAATAGACTAAGTATTTCTATATTTTGAAGTATGGGTCGTGTCCAAAGTATTCTTATGTCTAAGTTTGATGAGATTGAGACTTAACATTTCCTATGATTTTACATGAAAGATATTTTAAAGACTAGGAAATGTTTTATGAAAAGTTTTAATTCTGCACTACCTTTCATTATGTATATGCGATGAACGATATGTAAGGGCTTGTAATAGACCTTCGAGATCTCAAGTACACCTGTTGCACTCCGAGAGTGTCATATCTTATTTGGTGTGGTCTCGGTATGTGACAAAAGTCGTATCACAATGATGTTATATCAAGTTATTATACAAGACAATCAATTGCAAATGAAAGTGCCCATAACATGATTGTTTCTATAAACAAGTTGAATGAGCAATTTACATGTAATGGCAAAGTCGAAAATAAAATCATTTTTTATGAACACATTTGACTAAGATCAAAGCATCATAATATCGATGAAATCATAAAATGATATATCAAAATGAGTTCAAGAATGCAACATATTCACGAATGTGATTTAGTCACAAAGACACTGTCAATATCAACTTTGAGAAGCTGATATATAAAATTTGATGACACAATCACAATAAATGAAGTGGTGTTTTAATCAGGTGAAGTATAATACATGTTGTAATCTTTTTTTCGAGACTGAGGTTTCGTCTCACTAATTTTTCCTGACAAAATTTTTAATGAGGCGACAAATAATATCTATGAAAAGATATATGTATTCTTTTTCCTTCACTGTGACTTCTTTCCCACATAATTTTTCATAGTCCGATTTTGATGAGGCACATTATCTGTGGACATCCAATGGAAATGTTATAAGATATTGTGGTGTGGATGTCCACTACACCAAGAAGTTACTCTCACTAATTATCTCTGTTGAAGTGTATGATCTAAAATCTTAAGATATTAGACAAAATACTCTTTTATTATTTTTATATGACGCCCCTCATGTGCATGCCTGATTTTTTTTCATGGCCAAGCACGTGAAAATTCTTTTTGATTTGGGTGGCGGTGAGATTTGATTTTAGGACTTTTGCCTGCTCTGGTACCATCATATAATTATACTCTCAAGTATACTTTTATTATTTGTTTTTTATCATAGCCAAGCACGTAGAAATTTTTTTGATTAGGGTGGCGGTGAGATTCGATCTCAGGACTTTTGCATGATATGATATCGTTATCTAATTATATTCTCAACAATATGGTTAATTATATTCTCAACAATTTATTTAATTATATTCTCAACACACCTGCTCACATGTTGGCCTGGTTTTTTCATGGGCAATGAACATGGAAATTCTTTTGAATATGGATGGTGATGAGATTTGAATTCAGGACCTCTGAATGCTCTTGTAGCATTTTGAAGTGTTTGACCATCTTATCTAAAAATTAAGCTATTAGAGAGAGCACACTTTAATTATTTGATTATATTCTCAACAATCTCCATTAGTTTCCCCATTATGTAGATAACCTCCACCTTTATGATCATCATTCTTGTGAGCTTACACCTCTATAATATCCTCTTTTATATTCATGTTCAATGTCATATTTACGATAAATCTTTTGTATTCCTCTATATAACACATATATATAGGCATAAGAGTTCATATTGGATACAGTTGAATACTTGGAAGAATAAGAAAATCTCTCATTTCATGTCTCTGTATTTCTATTGCTTTCATCTTTTATATCTCTTGTCTTATTTTACTTAGTTTTGCAATATTGCTTTATTTTCAAACACATCTTCTTCTTAATTAAAATATTATTAAAGAATTGTATTCTTGTTTTCTTTCTTTTGAATAACTTTAGCAAATAAATACGAAGGAAATATTTTTTCTTCTTAATCTCATTTTATCAATTAAAATAAAAAAATTCCTTGTACCTTTCAGCTGATAATATATGTCATATATATATATAAGATCATAGTATAATTATCATAAATTTATATATATATATATAATATATATATATATATCTTAATCTCATTTTATCAATTAAAATAAAAAAATTCGTTGTACCTTCCAGTTGATAATATATGTCATATATATATAAGATCATAGTATAATTATCATAAATTTATATAATATATATATATATATATATATACACACACACACACACACACATATATAGATATAACGATAAAAATAATTATAATAAAATAAGATATATTTTTATTTTTTTACTTTTTGTCTATGAATTGAAGTTAGGATCAACATTTTCTAATTTTATTAAATATCATTAGAATAAGAATGTGTTTAAAAGAAAATAAATAATATATTTACTTGAAAAATGAATATTTTTGACCCATTAAATAACAACAAAGATACTTTTAGATCAAAATATTGACAACACGAGCATTTTTGAACCGAAATATTGACAACAAGAGCATTTTTGGACCTAATCATAAATTGAGAGCATTTTTATTCGTTTCACATAATTTAAGGGATTCATTAATTTTTTTCCTTTTTAATTAAAATAACGGGAAAAGGGTACTATTAAAGTTATATAAAATTGAATAATAATATTCTCACTAATAGATTGATCTAATTTTTTTTATTTTTTTTAATAGACAAGTTTTTTTAAAAAGTCAAAATGGTTTGGCAAGCCCTTGTACTTGGTTCTATTTGTCACCTGGACCAGTCTACTCACAATTTTGCCAAATGTCACGACCCAACTCACCGGGGCAATGTGAGCACTCATTCTAACACCTAAGTAGGAGAACCCT
Organism: Solanum lycopersicum; assembly: GCF_036512215.1. Lineage (NCBI taxonomy): Eukaryota > Viridiplantae > Streptophyta > Magnoliopsida > Solanales > Solanaceae > Solanum > Solanum lycopersicum. Next base: position 38,923,180 of record NC_090809.1, on the reverse strand, counting down.
CATATCCCAAAAGTTAAATCATGCAAAAAATTTAAGATAATAAAGAAATTTATTAAAAAAACAAGACTTTTATAAATAAGCTTTTCGTACATACTTTAGTTTAAACTTGTAAAGTAATTTAACAATTCTCATGGATCTAGTCTAAACAGGTACAAGAGCTACTAAGAGTACAAATCGACTAAATAAATAAATAAAAAGACACAACTCCCACCATGCAGAAGGAAGAGTAGAAGTTCATGGAGAATTTCTTCGTCTTCACCTAATGAAACGTCACCAATCCTTCATACAAACTATATCAAAAGACATAGCAAGAGTAGTATCAGTACAAACACAGATACTGGTGGGCATCATCAATCAACCCGATTCCCACTACATATCATAAGCAATCAAGTAATAAGATCATGAAATTGATCACTCGCGTCTCTACCTTTACACTTTTCTTATAACACAAATTCTTTTAGTACCAACCCCATTCTCAATCTACTTACTCTTCCGATTCATGATCATAGCCTAAAACATGCAAACACCTTAATGAACCCCAAATTCCACCCATGATCACTTCAACTAATCTCTCAAAAATCACTATTAATTCCTCACCACCTTACACAAACATGGTCACATATTATACCACCACAAGTTCCTTACCACTAACTCCAATCTTTTGCCCCACGATTTCACCCAATACAACCAACATATACCAACAGAGCAAACAACAATAAGTGCCACATATATGATTCAACACAATCCTAACATCAATCCCAACATAAAACATATATAATAACCTCAGTATAAAGAGCAACAACATATTTCACAATTCTCATTTATCACAAGTATGACATGTAGTAAGTCCTCTCATGGAACCTAAACCCAAACAGTTAGCTTACAAAAATGTGGAAACCCAATCCCATATATATGCGGGAACGTGGCAATCCAATCCAATATTATACTAGAATGTGACAATTCGATCCAAGTTATGCAAGAATGTGTCAAACCGATCCAAGTTATGTCAGAACGTGGCAATCTAATCCAAGTTATTCCGGAATGTGGCAAATTGATCCAAGTTAGATATGCCGGAGTGTGACAACTGATCCCAAACGCACACCGCAATCACTATCACAAGTACATTATCAAAATCAAAAAGTTACATCATGAATTCATGCCAAACATTGTTAATCTATCTCATTTACAACAAGTTTGATTAATATTGCAACATTCATACATCTACAAGTATCACAATGAAGCAAGATATACATCCATCACACAAACATAGAATCACAATCATCACCTATATTGGTTTCTCATCGCATACCTCATGTAAACCCTAATTCAACAATACGCAACACTAATTCATCATATAATCCTTATTTTTAAGGTTTTAAATCATAAATCGTTCGGTACATGAAGGCCTCACATAATCCTACCATTTATTTACATATGTAATGAGTGACCCCAAACTTAAACTACTCAATTCATAAAACCTAGCCTACGTGGGCGCCAATCAGTTGCATGGAGTTATTGATTTCGATCCTGAATTCGCCAAAGAATCTGCAAGATCTCACCATGCCCACGCTAGAAATCTTCTTCTCCTTCATCCCCAAGCTTAGAGCAGCCTTTTGGAGGTTTCTAGAACATTTTACGACTTATTTAGATATTCTAGGAAGATAAAAGAAATTATGATTTCTCATAATTTACGTTGTGTCTCGCTGATCCTGCTTTGGTGCCGACTTACCCCACTATGGCGCCACTGCCCCTAGCATCAACAGGCCCGCTGTGCTGGGACAGTGTCCCACAAATTTTCTCAGATTTTTTTCTTTCTAAATAACGACGGTTTGAGTCGTTAGAATATATACCAATTTATACTTCATTCTTCCCTGAATGACTATTGCACGAGACGTCGCTCGCCCTATCTTGATCTACTTCTAAATTAAATAATTTATCCACTACGGAATCACAACGAATGACGACTTTCAAACTCATTAACTTACAAGAATTACTATACTCGATAATTAAGTTAAGAATTTGAGAATAATAAACACAAACAGTTAAATAACCCAGTCAAGACCGACAGGGCGGGATCCCTCCCACTGTGGCGAGGGATCTCTCGCCAAAATGGGAGATCGCGAACTGTATAGGGGGAATGAGGAACAATTTCCTCATTTCTCCCTTTCTCTTTTACTCAACTACCCCAAAAACACTCGATCTCACTACTTTGAATTGTAAAAACTTCAGGTAATTTCACATTCCTTTTGCTTCTTACTTCATTACTTAGTTATCAATGATTGTGTGCTGCTTTTCAACTGGTTAGAATTGGGTTTTAGGGTAGTTATTTTAAAATTTATTTGTGTTGCTTGATTGATAAAATAAATGTAGCATAGATACTTCCCTTACATCCACAATGTCTCCATAATGTTTCGGGATAAGGATTTCATAAAAATATGATTAATCGGTACAAAACTGGGTGGGGAGAAGTTGAAGGGTATATTGGTTTAAACATGAATTTGGGCACTGTTTAGGAGTCTATTTTGCCTAAATAATTGTTTATTTATGTTTTAGTATATTTTACATACCCTGATCAACTGAAATTCTGATAAAAATATGGGATTTAGGATGAAAGGCGCCATTGTCATGCCTGGTGTTTATCCTAGATGAAAACCATTGTGGAGACCTCCATCCCACTATGGTGACCTCTATAATCCTGCGTTATTGCGGGATTCGCCTGGCAGTGGCTTGTACCCTTTAACACAAAATTTTCCCTTATTTTTATTTTAGCCTTAGCCTTACACTGAATATTATATCTCGTTTTAACTTATATTCAGCTTAATGCAGGTTATCTCAATGGCATGTCACGATGAAGATTATGCACCCTTCATCCGGTTTACTAATGCCGCAAGTAGGGAGCAGGACCATGATTACAAGAACTTGGGGTTTTGCTGTGAGAGAGTGTTTGTGGTGCACAAGTGGAGGAAAAGAATCCCTCATTTTATGCTCATCTGGTGGAGTTTGGGGGGATTCCGCTGATTGAGGCTCCCCGAGATGCACGTTCCACCTGGGTAAGGGAGTTCTTTGCAATCCTTTCTACTGTGCAATGAGATGACCTCCACCCTATCATCCACATCAAGTGGGTCGACAGTCGCCTGAACTCCACTGCTATCAATGAGGTACTAGAGGTGTCTGAGGTCCCAAACTATGCATTCGAGGACCGACTAAGGGAGATGAACCTGGAGTGGCTGAGGGATACAGTCATTGATCCTATGCGCGGGATAAGGTTACTAGGCTACCATAGAGGGCATTACTAGCACTGACTAGTCACCCGATGCTAAGAGGTGGCTACATTCGGTGACTAGGGGAATCTGTCCATTGGGCAACTACACCGACATAACCTGCCCAAAGCATTGGTGATGACGTGTGCTATATAGGGGATCTAGCTAAATGTGTGGGCACAAATCATCTCCTCTGAGTGGAAGATGTCATATCGAGGCAACAAGAAGTCGTTCTTCCTCCTGGCCTTATCACTTTTCTATGCAAGTAGGCATGACTGCCTTTGTTCTATGCCGACGAAATACTTACTATGGATCCCTCCAGTCACCCCCTTTTGGTCAGGTCTGGATCTACTTATAGCAACAATAAGAGGTTGACCGCCAAGGCTAGCAGTAGAAAGGTGGTCGTGGATTCGGACGAAAATGACCCCCTCTCAGGTGCACGGGTCGAAGTAGATCTGGAGACGGTTTGGAAGAAGATGGGGAGCGTCTACGCTGACTTCACTTCGGTTCCACCCAACACTACCCTAGAGGTCTAGATGCTTCATCATCAGCTGCGTCAGGAGCGGAAGAAGAACTTAGCGAGGAACCTCATGATAATTTGTTTGTGAAAGGCGACAAATATTATCTTCACTTGCGTCGCCCCTACGCAGGAGTTGTCCATAGCGGAGCCAGATGATTATGTCTGATTTAAGGAGCTGAGGGAGAACGTGATTGGCCTAGTTCCCTCATAGGAGTTAAATTCAGATATCGACACTTCCTGATCGCAAGGTTCATGAGTTTGTCGCTATTTGGTCTTTTTTCTTTTACTTGAAATTTTCCCACAATCTTGTTTTTTTATCTTTCAAGTACCTTAAGTTTTGAAAGAACTTAGATGCTCATTTTTTTGTATGACACCACTTTATTTTAATCTTTAAAGTTCTCATAGTCTATAATTCTATTGCTCGACAATTCTAGGCTAGTAGGGGTGAATTCGGATAACATTTGAGGCATAAAATTTACGTTAGGATAAACAGGGAAAACATGTTAAGGTTCTACCTCACCCTATTCCGCTTTGGCGGGAAAAATCCCGTTGTGGCGGTGACTCTATGGAGAGCATTATCCCGGCCAACGGCTCCGACGGAACCAGAACCCAACCCACTAATTTTTTGGGTTCTTTTTTTCTTTAAATTCCTCAAATGTTCCAAACTTTACCCCGCAAATTTTAGAATACTTCTCATACGAAGACAATTTTTGTTTACCCTCAGGTTTAATCACGCGCTACCCGAACAAATTTATTTTTATTTAAGAGCACCTAATCCATGGATTCCCAAGATACACCTAGACACTCACACTACTAGTGGATGATTATGACACACATAATTTAAACAATTAGCCAACACATTACACATATCAAGGTTTCAAACACAAAATTCCAGTACATGTAATCACATCATCACGTTCGATTTTACATCTACAGTTAAATTTTGAAACATGAAGCAAACATTCACAACAAAACCTAATTCTTAATTTGTTATTTCTCTCCACGAATGACCATTATTGATCACTCATGCATTAATAATGCCCTAGGCTAGATATCAATTGGGACCTTCCCAGTTCCAATTTCTTTACTTGTGGCCCCTACATCGTGATCACGACGCCCGATTTAAATGGTCGAGATACCAATTGGACTCAAGTCGTACCACAAGTGACACTTTTCACAAAAGGAGATAAAAAGTGGAACAATTCCTAGAATGTTCATAGTCTACAGTAGACTAGATTTGGACGTCAATACACCAATCCGAAGGAATCTAGTCCCTATTTGCTCTTGTATGGAGAGACTAGTAACCTAGGCTCTGATACAAATTTGTCATGACCTAACCCACCGGGCCATGCGAGCACCCACTCTAACTCCTAAGTAGGAGAAACCTCATATCCCAAAATTTTATACATAACAAAAAATTTAAGATAATAAATTTTTTTTAATCAAAAACAAGACTTTTATAAATAACTTTTTCGTATATAATTTAGTTAAAACGTGTAAAGTAATGCAACAATTTCTATGGATCTAGTCTTAAACAGGGATAAGATCTACTTAGAGTACAACTCGACAAGATAAATAAATAAAAATATACAGCTCTCACCATACAGAAGGAACAATAGAAGTTGTTGGAGAATTTGTTCCTCTTCACCTAATGAAACGTCACGAATCCTGCATCCAGACATTCAAAATACATAGAAAGAGTAGTAGAAGAACAAACAGACGTACTGGTAGACATTATCGCTCAACCGACGCCCACCAAATATCATAAGCAATCAAGTAATAAGATCATGAAATAGACCTCTCGCTTCTCCACCTTTACCTTTCCTTTGATTACCAATCCCCTTCTCGACGTACTTATTTTTCCGGTTTGTAATCATAGCATAAAATATATTACGTCTTTAATGAACCCCAAGTTCTACCCACAATCACTTCAACTAACCGCTCATTACTCACTATTACTTTCTTGTCACCTTACTCTAACATGCTTACATAGCACATCACCATAAGTTCCTTACCACTAACTCCAATCTTTTGCCAATGAGTTCGCCCAACACAACACACAAGCATAAGTGCCACCTATATGATTCAATACAATCATAACATCAATGCAGACATAAAACGTATATAATAACCTCATTATGAAGCACAACAATGTGTTTCACAAATCTCAATTATCACATGTATGACAAGTATTTAATCCTCTCATAGAACCCAAACCCACACACTTAGCTTGTCGGAATGTGGCAATCTGATTTCATATTTATGAGGGAATGTGACAACCCTATCCAATATTATGCCAGAACGTTAGAATCTGATTCAAGTTATGCCAAAACGTGGCAATCTGATCCATGTTATGCTTGAAGGTGACAATCCGATCTAAGTTAGTTATGTCGAAATGTGGCAACCTATCCCAAACACATACCACAATCACTATCACAAGTATATCATCAAGATCATACATTTACATCATGAATTCATGAATTCATGCAAGATCTCGGCATCCTCACGGTACAAATCTCCTTCTTCTTCATTTCCAAAATTAGAGTAGTCTTTTAGAGGTTTCTAGGGTGTGTGACTACTTATTTAGGTATTTTAGGAAGATGAAGAAAATATGATTTCTCAGAAATTGTGTTTTGTCTCGCTGAGCCCGCTTGGGCGCCGTCTCGCTAGTGGCAGCAGACCCGATTAGGCAGGACAATGCCCATAAGTTTTTCCAAATTTTTGTTCTTCCTAAATAGCGACGGTTTAGGTCGTTACACCAATTGAACCCCCGAACCCACTGAAACACACATTTTAAACCTCTTTCTACTAGTCATCCTATGTGACAAAAGTATCTCAAGTTCGTGTGAATTACACTCGCTTTAGGAGCGTGAGAGACTTTTAGTAAGGTAATAACAATCATTGTTTTCCCATTACACCAGTCATCTTCTTCTTTAAATTTCTTTTTTCTCTCACTCGTTTATCTCTTTTAAAATGTCTTCTCTCCAAATTTCTTTTTTCTCTCCACAATCATTAGGCACAATAGATGTTTCAATTAATTTTTTTTTACTTGTTAAATTTTCTTGCTTTTAATAATTACTTTTTGTTTATGTTATTGTGTGTTTCATGCTAAATTTGAGATGTCAAAATCATCAACTAATCAAGGAAGAATATTTTGGGGTTGTCAAAAATATTTAAATGGTAATAGATATGGATTATTTTAATGGGTTGATATAGCTAATTCTACACATGAAAAATTATAATACATAAAGAACCTATCAATAAATATTGATCATTGAAGGCAAGGAAGACATGGAAGACATGGAAGGTAGGGGAGACATGGGAGATCCAGCATTAGTATTGATATCAATGTTGTTGTGATTGCTGTAATTTCAATTCTATTTTAAAATATGTCTTGATAATTTTTTCATTTGAGTACTTTGGTAACGAAATATAATGTAATGAAAAATATTCAGTTTAGGGCTTACAATTATTATTATCTACCCCCATGTTCATAAACAAAAATAACTTGTTTGTCATAGGAAGTTAAAAATATGATAAAAATGAAGCTAAAATTAAAATAGTTCAAAATTAAGTTAACACTTGGAAATTAACATAGTCTATGTTGGATGACTCAGGAATTTTGACTCATTTAGAGCTTGTGATTGAATGAATTAGTGTCCATAATCCCTATCTTGTGTTCATAACTAATTTTTTTTATGCAACATGAAGGCTTAACAACAAATCAAGGACATTACGATGTAAAAAGAAGAAAAAAAATGAAAAAGTTGAAGAAAAGAGAAGTTGGAGCTTGCAAAAGCCACTCGGCAAATAGCCGAGTGGGCCTCTACCTCACCAAACTTTCCAGCGAAGTAGTCCATGAAATAAAACAACTTAGCGACACAAAAGACATCTTGACGATTCACCGAATGTAATAGTGAGCGCGACTTAGCTCACCTATATGAACATAACAGTTAGGCAGAGGTGCTAGGCTAAAAGTGAGAGGATATACGTGTTGGGGGATCACTGGGTTTTTTGGCAATCCCGACTAACTTCACCAAAGTTACCCACATATTGATATTTTAAAAAGTTTTTGGCAACGTATAAATTGATTTTTGGAAAGATAAAAAGGGTTCTGACACATTTTTAGAACTTTTGGGCATATTTTGACATTATTGAATACTCTTGGTAAGGTTTTTGAGCCTAGATTGTTGAGGATATGAGATTCTAGTCATAATTTTGGCATAAAGCTTTGGAGATTTTGCTAATTCTATACAACATCATTCTGATAAAAATTCTTGCTTTTTGCTATATTGGGCTAAACCCTATTTCCTTAAGAGTGTGATTATGTAATTGAATTCATATATTAGATTATGAGTACTGTTAATTGCTATATTTAATGTTATTTTAAAATAAGTTCAATCATATATTCATGTTTTAATCTGTGAACTAAAGTTGCAAATTTGGTCATAGTCTTAGCTCTTGATGTTTACTTGCGAAAGATGCATAGAGTAGAATAAATGATTGATAATTGTATTGTCTTATGTCTTTACAACCCAATTTTAAAAGGTAGGTTAAGTTAAGGAATTAAGTTGTTTTGTAATGCGAAGCGTGTTGAGGTTCAAAAGAACTCACTTGAAGCATAATAGTTAACTGAAAGATAGTTGTTATATTCAAAACATTGCCTACCTATTGATATTCAACAACTTAAAGGATTTGACAATTACCCATTAAGTTAATTGGTTTTCAATTACTCACACACTCCTAAGGTCCTCTTTATACTTGTTCAATCCCGTACTAATTGCTTGTGTTAACAATTGATTACTAAATCCCCCTTTATATTGATAATTAAAACCTCTTGGTTTATATTATGTCGATTTTAGTTATTTACATTCTACAAAAACTTAGAACACTCAAATACTTCTTACTTAAATTCTTTGTCGTATCAATCCTTCTAGGATCGACCCCAACTCATCGTTGGATTTTGTCACGATCCAAGCCTACACCATGTACGTGGCTGCCACTCGAGAACAACTGGCGATCCCAAAGTTAACCATCATTCTGTAATATGTCGCAAGTTGAAATAGCTAGGAAGAAACTAAGAATTGGAAATAGTTATTTTTGGAAAGAATTAAAATATGGAAATTACTTAAGCTAGAAAAAAGTGAGATTTTGGTGAACTCATACGACCTTAACTTTTAGCTCAAGTTGAGTTATGAGAACTTCAAGATATGGTGGGAAATATTTTAGAATGATCTTTCCAAAGTTGCTGAGTTTACGTGACTCCGAGTTTGTAGGAGTGAGTTATGCCCTTTGGAAGCTGGATTGTTGGAATAAGCAAAGTCCAATCCGGATTTTTAAAGAATAGTTTGATCTTTTCCATACCCTTTGTCACGCCCCGAGCTACCCTTGAGACGTGGACACGGGACCTAGGACCACAAATAATCCCAAGCTAACCCTGCTGGAATGATCATGCGCATACTAAAGATAATAAACTGATGCAGAAGTTAAATCATAATTTAAAATGGAAAGATGGGGAATACCCATATACTAAAACTGAGATATATGATAACTGATCAGCTTAATACAAAAAAGTATTAACTCAATACTAAGGTGAAACTAACTATGTCTGAAAATAGCCTCTAAACTGACTAGAAATGTTGGGACAGACCCCATCTAAGTCTATAAAAAACTGGAACTAAAGGACTAAATAGTGAAGAGAAACTCATGACTATTGTGCTCGGAGAATGAGGACTCACCACTGAATCTGCTGAACTGTAGATCGGGAATCAATCTAAGCCTGATCTGGATGTTGAGAACATGAACCTACATCAAAAGAAGATGTATCGAACGTATGCGTCAGTTTTTGAAGGTACCAAGTATGTGGGATAGAGTAAAGTTGAAATAAAACATAACTGAACAAACTCAAAAGCAATTATAATAATCTGAACATGATATACTCAATTCTGATCTAACTGGATGAAATGACCAAATTTATAACATGTTGAGACTGAATGATAACTGAACTATAAATATGGTCAATTGCATCATAGTCTAACTAAACTATAGGAGTTACTAATAACCAATAATACAACCACTTGAGATAAATGTGGAGTCCTATGTATACTCCCCACCGAGGACCCAATACACCCTGCCAGAGGTATAATGGCATGTTGGCGTGATCACCAAACTGATTCCCAGAGAGGGGACATACAACCTACTTGGCTAGTAGTTCTGGGACTAATTGGGTACGCAAAACCCTAGTCAAACTCAGTATTATGCTACCCCTAATGAATAAAGTGATTAAGACATTATGACTAAATTTCTGTAAATACTGGATAGCTCGAAACTAAACATGCAGACTGAGAATGCAACAAATTATTTTGATAATGATGCATTAATAACTGAGGCATGTATATCTGAAGTAACTGAAATATCTGACCTAGCATGTATAATTCAAGAACTAAAGAAATACATAGCTAGGATTCTAAAATGCATGCAATAATCTGAATAATAACATGGAAATCTAATTTGGAACATATAACTAATTAAATCATGAAGTTCTGTTGAAGTTCTAGAAACCCTAGGTCTAGTCATGTTATGGGAATCAAGAATATAACTAAAAACTAGGGACCCAATGGTTGAAAACAACCCACTAATTAAATTCCATATACCTAGTGATGAAATCCACGAAGAAATATTTAGATTTCGGGGTTGGAACTGAGGGAACCTTGTTGCGTTCTTGAACTAGGGTGCTTGACCTTTTCCCTCCTTTCTTGCTTCTAATTTTCTAACTCTTGATTTATGATTTTGACTTAGGTAAGTTCTTGTTATATTTATAGGCCTAAACTAACTAAAACCTCATAATTTAGGGTCTAATGACGTAGGTTAGAGGTTAAACAAAATAGGAAAAGACCTAAAAACCCCTAAATTTACTGTTGTCGGAGTGATCGATGGACCTGGTCTATGGACTGTGGTCCTAACTACGGTCCGTAGGTTTTGGCCGTCGTCTCTAGACCAAGATCGACAGACCTTGTCCATGGACCTTTGTCCTATCTACGGTTCGTCCTGTTCCTTCGTCATTTGATTCAGAGAGTGGGTTTATAGACTATGATCAACGGCCCTGGTCCACGGACCTTTGACCCACCTAAGGTCCATCCTATTAGTTCGTCGTTTAGTTTAGATAATGGGTTTATGGACCATAATCGAAATACCTGGTCCACAGAACATGGTCTTACCTACGGTCAGTATGTCCTGGCTATCGTTTGGGATCTTTGAGTTTTTGTGGACCAAGATTGATGGACCTGGTCCACGGACCGTGGTCCTACCTACGGTCTGTAAGTCCTTTCCATCATTTGTGGACCTAGTTCGACGGACCTGGTCCACGGAGCAGGGTCCTCACTACGGTCTGTAGGTGGCCTACGTAGATGACACCTCCAATTATGGAAAATCTAAATTATTGTTTATCTAGGGTACGGGTTGTGACACCTTTTTATTTTAATTTGTTTTTGGTAACTAATTAGGGCCTAAATTGAACATAGTTTGTTTATAATTTTGGAAAAAAATTTGGGATTTTAGAGAAGATAAAAGAAGAGGAGAAAGGAGTAGAACATTCAAAATTCGTCAAGATTGTCGAGTTTAGCTTGTAGATTTTGTCGAGGGTGATCCCTACAAGGTATGTGTGATCACATAGCATTGGTTTAGTTCACCCACATGCCAATCATGATTTATTTAAGTGAATTTTAGTTCTTGAAGCTTAGAAATTGTGTTCTTAATAGGTTTGTTGAATTCCTATTAAATTCTTGATTCGTTGAATTCATTGAGTTGTTTGATCAGTATATGTGATTTTAGGTTTGATTTTGAGTAGAACTGATGTAGTTTGAAAATATAATTGATTCTAAGCGTTTGGGAAAAGAACTATCAAAGTTTATAGGGTTTAGAGCTGGAAAAGGCAGAAGAAACTTTGTCTGTCAAAATTTGGCAGTACCACCGCATCGCAGAGCTAGTTCCCAGTTTTGGGAAATGTCATTTCGCATCGCGAAGCGGTCACAGATCGCTTTTCCTCAAAATTTATTTTGAAAACCAAAACTAAATTCTCCTCCGTGTTGTGGATCCATCCACAAATAGTGAAATTTTGATCTTTTCTCATGTTTAGCTATCTAAAATCATTCCTAAACATCATGAGATCTTTCCAATCACAAATCACATATCCTTGAATCTATAATTCAATTCAAGAAAAGTTAAGAGTGAAGTCAAGAAGTTAAGGGTCAAGTTAAGAAGTCCAGAGCTAAGTCAATATAAATTTTTAAAGTTTTCAAAAGTCTTTCACAAACAATTTAACTTTGTTTTAAGACTTAAGTTTCAAGCAAAGAGTACAAATTAGAAGTTCATTTCTTCAAAGAAGTATAGCAGAACTAAGAATTCTCAAGAAGTTAAAAATGTTTTAACATTTAAATAAGAACGGAAACTGAGACTTCCAAAGAGCCTTTGAAATAGTTTTTCAGAAAAGAGTATATGCTCTTACAATAAGCAAAAGGGAAAACTTTGATTTCCAGGGTTGACTTCGAGCTAAGTTTTTGAGCACTAATCTCATAACACAGAAAGAAGTATGTTTTCAAAACATAAAGAGCTAGTATATTTTGGGATTAATATTGATCACCGATATGAGAGAGGTTTTCAAAACATAAAGAGCTAGTATATTTTGGGATTAATATTGATCACCGATATGAGAGAGAGTTCAAAAAACTCTGAGACGCCATAAACCATGCAGCCACTATAGGTAGAAAACGGTCATACTTCTGAGATGATTCATTTAGTGATTTAACATAGACTAGTGGATCCACTTAGTAGTATAGGTTCTATACTCATGGCAAGGTATAGGACGGCCCTAGACGCGTGAGGCAAAACTTTGTATCATCACTATAGCTCTTAAGTGATGGTTGTCAGCTAGAGAAACTCCCGCACAACTAATTGCATTCTTATACAAATAATTTATTTATATTTTTACATACATGTCAGAGTTATATTGTATCTTTGCACACATACAGAGTTGAAATCATGTTTTAAAAAACTTTTCTATGTATTTGCATTTTAATTAAACTTATTTTTATTAAAATGAGTTCAGTTACCTTGAGTTTAAGTTGAGCCAAATAAGTTCTTCAATCTTTTTTAGCCTATGTTGTGCTTAGAATTTCAACTCGCATATTTGTACATTATATGTACTGATGGCAGTTGGCATGCATTGTTATGATGCAGATGCAGGTAACTATGATCGACATCCAGCGGATTGTTTCTCCACTGAGCACTCCAGACTCTGTTGGTGAGCCTCCTTGCATTTCAGAGGACTCCTTTTATGCTTTCAGTTATTTTTAGTATTTCATTTGTTAGGATGATCGGGTCCTGCCAGGGCATCCATCTCAGTTGTTTTAGAGGTTTAATAGACAGTCAGATGTTAGTTCTTTAGTATTTTCATTCTCATCATCCTATGTTAAGACTTGAGTTGTCATTTTTGCCAAGTTGAATTTTAACTATTTAAGCATTCTTAGTATTTTTGTTATTCAATTGGGTATAGTGCTTTTGAATGTATAAAATCTTCTGTTTCGTAAGTAAGTCATGTCAAGGGTTCGCTTGCGGCCAATAATGGTTCTCGAGGGCTAGCCACTTCTGGAGTGTAGGCTCAAGGCGTGACACATCCTGACCGACTATAAGCGGAAGAATAACTCAATCAAACATAAGCATCAAATTGAAATAAATTCTAGATCAAGAGTGCATTAAATCTCAAAACTCTCTGAATATACTAAGTATTTAACATAAATTTCAAAGAAAACCTCTAAAAACTAAAAGACTCTCCAAAATTGTCTATGTATGAAGCTTCTCCTATATAAATATGAGTGTCGAGACAAAACCTACCACTCTTCAAAAGAACTACTACTAACAACTCATAAAACTAGAGTACTCTACAGCAAGGAAGTCTCGCTAAAACTAATGAGCTAATGAAGTGATCTCAATAGACTTTTTTTTAGGATCCTAAGAGTTGTATCTCCATCATCAAAAGATGAAGGTTTAATGTTATTAGTACATCGAATTTACGAGTTTGTAATATAGCTGAATAACAAATAACTGAAAGAAAGGACTGCAATATATAACAACATACTCAAGTTGAATGTAAAGAAATAAAGGAATTAAATCATTTAAAGCTTTAAAATACTTTCTCATCTTTGAAATCGACATAATAAGTGATATATTTTTTTGAAACAAGGGTAAATTTGTATTCACACCAAAAAATCATTATTCAAAAAATGACGAATTGGAACATTTCATTCTTTACAGGTTTCCTTTAAAATCAGCTAAATCAACTATATTCCCTACAAGATTTTGTTTACACAAAAAAAAACACAAAAGTCTTATACATTTCATTCTAATATTCTATAAGATAGTCTTTTTTATCTCAAAACTTCTTAAGTTTGTTTCTTTCAAGAGGGTCCACCATAAGCAGGCAGGGATAGTTCTCCACCAGTGTTCAATTCTTCCTCTCCATCAGCGTTCATTTCTTCCTATGTTCCCAATACTTTCCAGCTATTTAGTAGTTCCTTTGTTGTGCTAGGCATCACCCACTTAACTCCCAAAAGAGTCAAAAACATGTTCCATAGGCTTAACGCTGCCTTACAATAAAGGAACAAACGGTCATTGACTTCTGCTTCCTGTTCACACACGACACATCTCGAACAAAATTGTCATCCACTTTTATGTAAATCTTCATGTGTTAAACAAGCCTTTCTACAAACCCAACTTTCATATTAACTTTCAACGCCATTTTCTACCACTGACTGCCTTGTGTTAAGATTCGAGTAACATGATTTCACTATGAACACACCCTTGTTATGTAATTTCCATCTAGGTTTGTTAGGCCTCATAGAAAAAGCAGGGTGTGAGTTTAGTACTCCCAATAGGTTAGCAACTTCCCCAATTTCCAAGTCATTTAGTGCTCTTATAAAAAAAAGGTCCCATCCATGCTAAATCCAAGCTTGGGATACAGAGGCATTCCTTTGCATAGTCAAAGTGTAAAGATGTGGAAAGGAGTTTCTGGGACTATCTTCTCTAATCAACACCTAATTAGAGAAGTCAGTTTTCAAACCATTTACAACAGTGATTTACAAGTTGTTGAAATTAGGCCATAATCATCTTATGGTCTTCCAGACACTACACCAAAAGTTCCCGCAACTTTTTTAGTTTTCCAATGATTGAATGAACCAAAATCTCCTGCTATGAATCTTCTCCAAATGGCCCTCTCTTCGGAGGAGAACCTCCAAAGACATTTCTGCAAGAAAGAGGTGTTTTGTTTGTTGAGGTTCTTCAAATTGAGACCCCTTGTTGAGTATTGAGAGTTAGTTCATCCATTTCATAATGTTATAACCTCTCTTCTTCTTGTTTCCTTGCCATAGAAAATCTCTCCTAACTCTATTGAGTTTTTTCTCAATGCTCTTTTGTATGGGAAAAGGCTCATCATGTATGTAGGCATGCCATCAAAAACTGACTTGGTGAGGGTCAATTTTCACCCTAAAGAGAGATATTGACTTTTCCATCTAGATAGTTTATTCTCTCACCTTTCCAACACTCCATTCCACACCTCTAATTCTTTTTTTTATGACCTAATGGCAGTCCCAAATATTTAGTTGGTAAAGAGTCCACCTAGCAGCCCAGAATATCAGGCAAATCTTTCAAATTCCCAACATAGTTGATAGGAGAAATGTGACTTTTTAGCCAATTTACACGGAGACATGAGATAACTTGAAAAATTGTTATGAAAGCCCTCAAATGCCTGATCTGACTTGTCTCTAGTTCACAAAAAATTAAGGCATCTTCTGTATAAAACAAATAAGACACTTCCAGATTTTCACCTTTACCTGTCTGAGCACTGAAAGCTTTCACCCATATATTAGCATTTGTTTTTCTGAGCATATGACAACCCTTTCATAACTAATAAGAACAAAAAAGGTTAAATGGGATCCCCTTGCCTAAGACCCCTATGGGATTGAAAGAAGCCTTTATTTTTTGTGTTGCCATTTATTATGAGGGAGAACTTCACACTGGAAATAAAAAAACTGATCCATTTAATCCACCTACTACCAAAACTCATGTCTTTTAGAATATTGAGGAGAAAATTGTAATTGACATGGTCTAAGCCTTTTCAATATCTAATTTACATAGGATTCAAGGTTGCTTCTATTTAACCTTGAATCAACAAGTTCATTAGCCAACAAGGATGCTTCAAGTATTTGTCTCCCTTTCAAGAATGTAATTTAATGTTCATCCACTAGCTTCCCAATAACCGCTTTAAGACTTTTAGTTATGAGTTTAGAAATGATTTTGTAAAATCCCCTATTAGGCTAATAAGTCTAAAATCCTTTATCTCAACAGCTCTAGACTTCTTTGGGATCAATCCCATAAGGGTGGCATTGAAAGATGTTTCAAAGGCTCCTCTCTGGTGGAAATTATGAATAGTCAGCATCAGTTCCTCTTTAAAGATCTCCCAACATGCCTAGAAAAATTTCAAGGTGTAACCATTAGGATCAGAGACTTTGTCTCCATCCCACTGCTGGATAGTTTGCAACACATTTGTTTCCATAGATAATTTCTGAAGCCATTCATTCTCTTCCTTGGTGACTATACGACATCCTGTAAAATCAAAAGTAGGTCTCCATGGCTCATTCTCAGTGTAAAGATTGTAATAAAACTCTATCATAGCACTTTTGATTTCATCAGATTCTTGCATCTCTTCCTCCCTTACAACCACCCTATCAATTGTGTTGTACCTTCTGTATGTTGTTGCTAATCTCTGAAAGAACCTAGTGTTCATATCCCCTACTTTTAGCCATAGTGCTCGAGATTTTTGTCTCCATCTCTCTTCATCATCATTTGCCAGTATTCAAGTTTGACCAGAATTTGTTTCCCTGACCATTAACTCTTCTTCGATTAATTCTCTTTCTTATTGTGCTCTGTCAAGAACTAATAGTTATTCGAGTAGATTATTTTTCCTGTTATCCATTTCAAAAAATGTGTTCCTACTCTAATCTTTCAGTTTCTGTTTTAGCAATTTCAGCTTAGTACATAATTTATAATCAGGGCACCATACAACTATGAACTCACTCCACTATTTTTGGACCAGTTCATTAAAACCCTCGACCTTAAGCAATCAATTTTCAAATTTGAAATAAGAATTTCTTTTTTCGCAGTCTCCACACTCCAAAAAGATAGGGTTGTTGTCTGGGTTACCCTAGGCATAATCCTTTGTCTGGTATTATTGAAGCTTTCCTCCCATTTTGTTGAGTATAAGAATCTATCAAACCTTGCATTACTTTGATGGTTTAGTCCCCCAACCCAAGTGTATTTACCTCTGATTAGAATATGTTCATGTAATTCAAGATCTTCAATCCATTTGAAGAAATCAACCATAATGGTAGTTGTTCTAGAGCATCCTTTTTTTTACAACATATGTCAGACTGTATTAAAATCTTCCCCGTTACTCTTGACCCTACGGGCAGCTCCTTCATTGCATCCATTTCCTTTCATCATTCGAGATTTTCCTTCCTAGTATGAGGAGCATAGACACCAGTAAAGGTCCAACAAAAGGAATCTTGCAGCGCTTCAAATTTATATATGATTGAGAAGTTGCCTTACTCTACTTTTGTACCCCTCCACACCCTACTGTCCCATATTACTATCTGTTATCATAAAACCACAGCTCATCCATCTACTTGGCCATAATTGGAATACCACTTTTGCTACTCCCTTGTTTACCTTAGTCTCCTGTAAATATATCACGTCAGCCTTCCACTTCTATAGGTGGGTCTTAACTAAATTTTTTGATGCCTCATTGTTAATACCCCTTACATTCCATGTTAACACCTTGACCTTCATTTAAAAGCTAAGAATAGGTTCCTCCCCTGTTCCTTACCCCTTCCACTTCCTTATTAAGACTAGACTGTAGGTTTTTAATTCATTTTCTCTCTACCTCTACTTTTCGGAGTTGTGGTTTCCTTTGGCTGTTTTGTTTTGTCAATTTACTTTTTCATTTCATTAACTATCACGAGGTTCTCTAGAGTTTCACTTTCAAAACTGTCGAAGGCTACCCCATAGGTATTACTCAACTTCCGTATATGAGAATTCACCCAATTAGATGTCTCTGTCTCAATCACCTCAGGCTCTATTAGATTCTGCATGTTAACCGTTTCTGGTAGGTGTATTTTTTGAATTTGTAGTTCTGCTTCTCTCGACTAAGCTTGGTTTGTAGTTGTATTCGTGGATTCTACTATTGTCTGCCTATGTGAGTCATTATTCTTCAATTGTACGTCCGTGTGTGAGGTTTCCTCTACACTTAGGACTTTTTATCTAATTACGTATGTTGCCTTGGAGAAAAGTTCCAGTTCTTCAGTGCTAAGATGAAATTCTCAGCCAAAACCTTAGTATGTTCAAGTCCCTCTAAAGAGATCATGTGTTGGGCATGTGCATCTTAAATTAAAGAGGCCTTAGAAGCTTCTGTTACTTTTGGGGTGAGGCCCAATATAACTTTAGGTTCTAGCATACTAAGCCCATCAACATTATCCCTATTTCTCACTCCACTAGACTTTGCAGAATCACATGGAAGTGCATATGATAGTGGTCTAATCCCTATAAACTTACCCATGTCAGTCCACACCCCTTTATCCAATGGATCTTGGTCAAAAACCTTTTGGGTAAAGAGGTTAAAAGCTCTCCTATCTCTGACGTAGACTCTCGCCAAAAGTTTATCCCAAATCTACATCTTGGGGTCGTGCCCGGACTTTAAGCACCTAAACTAAGTTTTCTAGGTCTTAGGAACATCCCATGCAAGTTTCAAGAAAAACGAACACATAAAACTCACTCAAACACCTCAAGACAAACAAGCGCTACCTAAGGCACAACTTCCAACGTCATGGACGTTCTTCGGCGTTTGACCTCCATACTTAACCAAACTTCACACAGTGCCTAAGAACACTAAAGTAACTCATTTTAACTTCAACTTAACTCAAGAAACACAAATGAGGCTCTAGTTAACCTTAGGTCATTTTGGGCCGTTACATTTAGTGTCTAGCGTACGAAGACCATCAATATTAGCCCTAATTATCACTCCACTAGACTCTGCAGAATCACATGGGAGTGTATGTGACAGTTGTCTAATCCCAAGGTCAGTCCACACCCCTTTATCCAATGGATGTTTGTCAAAAACCTTCTAGGTAAATAGGTTAGAAGCTCCCCTATCTCTGACGTAGGCTCTCGCCTGAAGCTCAGCCCAAATCTGCATCTTGAAGATCACTCCACCATTCTTGACTTTCACCTCCATCAAAATATTATTTCCGTCGCTGCATACTCTGATTCTCGCCCATTTGAGGTGGTTCCTAAGTGTGGTCTCCTCCTTTGTTTTAAGCCAGCCACCACAAATATCTCCAATGGCTTTGAACATTTTTTGCGACCAAAGATGGAGTGGTAAACGTAGAATCCTCACCCAAGTCGATTTGCCGGTACTCTTCTCTTCTACAGTGGCAACTAAAGGATTTTACCAGATTAGCTTAATTAGGGTTTTATTCCATTCCAAGATCCCTTCCATGATTGGTTCTGTTAGCTGCATCGACTTGAATTCAAAGAGGAAAAAAGTGTTGCCCATTTCATATACATTCAACCCATATTCTTGTTTCCAGGTATTGTAGGTTCATTTCCGGACTTTTGTCAATGTGGCATATGCATTAAATTTTCCCACCAAACTCCTCTTGAGCGCTTCACTATGATTGCATATAGGTTCTTTAATGCTGATGACTCTTTTTGCATTGTCACCATTGCATTTGAATTTACTCCCTTCCTTCTCTGTTTTCCCATTTAGAACTTCTGACCATCTCTGTGTAAGGAATGTTTTCATCAATAGTTTTATATGCCTCCTATAACACCGCTAAAATGTCTTAGGTGAAACTAGAGCCTAACACTTGTGTATTGATGTTTTAAAGTCCTAAAATGGGTTATAATGAGGTTAGGAGGAATTTTTTAAAGTTTTATGAAGTTTGGAGGTCAAACGTTCAATAACATTCATGACTTTCGAAAGTTTTTCCGTGAAACGTGCCTGTGAGTCCTAGTGTATCTTGGCATTTTTTATGTGTTGTTTTAAGTTCAAATTGATGTGAAAGGTTCCTAAAAAGTATATGACACTATTTGAGGTGGAAAGTACGGAAAAAATTCCCCGAGGATTGACCAAAAGGTCCTTGAGGAGGACCCATGCCTTGGGCTAGTAAGTCGCCCAAGGCAGCCACGTTTATTCATGGATAAAATGGGTCCGCATCGTGGACTTGGGGTGTCCAAGAGACAAATTTTTTCTTAGTCACGGACAAAGTGTGGACTCTACTATGTCAGAATTTATTTCTAAAAATATTGCAGGAGCAGCTCCGCGTCCCAAACTTGTTTTCTGGCGATAATTTTTGAAATTTAACTTGAGTATGACTTGGTTAAAAGGGTCCTATAAGTTCAGGGGTGTTTTAGGTATTTTAGGGTCTATTTATTTGGCGGTTATTTAACGTCTTAAACCAAAATTCACCCCTCAAATAAAAACCCTCAAGTCCAAAACAAAACCTCTCCATCTCTTTTCTCCAAAAACCTCCACTGATGAAGCTTTGAAGCTACAAGGAAGAAAACAACTCTTTTCAAGTTTTTCTCCATCAATCTTGTGGGCTTTTCATCAAAATTAAGGTATGACTTTTCATCCTTGGATTCTCTTCCATTCAAGGAGTCAATTTCAATAATTTCAAAAATGATCAAAAAGATGAATTCTCTTGTTTTGTGATTTGGTTATGGGTTCTTGCATAAAATGTTTTTAATCAACGAATTGTGATTGAATTGATGTTAATTTGATGATTTTGGATCAAAAACTCTATGAAACCATGCAAATCATGATTTCTTTATTTTGACTATATTTTGTTAGGATCATGTGTATGATGTCCTTAATTGATGAATTTGTATTGTATTACTTTGAATTCATTGTATATTGAGATTATTGAATTGAATTGGTGATCATGGATATGGGTAAGAGCCTTGGTATATTGAGTTGCTTGATTTGGCTATGGATTGAAGTTGTGAGATTGGATTGGTGGTATGTTGACCTAACTCTCTCTATATTGTGTAGTATAGGTCTTGAGTTATGATGATGATTGCTATGGTCCACTTATGGTGGCGGTGCTTATGCGTTATACTTGGGAATTATGTGCTCTCGTCGGCATTACTTTATGAATTATGATATTATCATGTGATAACTTGATTATGTGAGTAGTGTGAAGGTCTCGATAACTTATGTGTATGGGTGGCAGCGGAACCGGGACTATGCAGAACCGTTCCCATTCCATTCGGGTCGGTCCGATCTGGTTTGGTCCAATTAAATTAATTTTTTTTAAAATATTACCGTTTGAAAGTCGTTGAGTAACGACAAGTGGGGCACCCAATGGCTCTTCGCCCCTTTTTACTCCACATTACCCTTATCCCCCCCCCCCTCCAATTTTATTAATGCCTCTAAGTTTTAATAAATACATTTTAACCCATTTTTTTACCTATAAATACCCCTTAACTTTCATTCTTTTCGCTCACAAATTCACAAAATCATCTTCAATTCTCTCAACTCTCTTCTCTCTACTTCTCTACTATCTAATTTCTTAAAATTATTGAAATTTCAGTTTTCCTCTTTGGAAATTGGATTTGGATCTTCAAAATTCAACTTTTAACTTTCCACTTTCGGTTTTCGGTGTGTATACGCGTCTACTTTTTTAAGTTCAATACATTCGTTCAAACTTATAATTTTTTTGCAATAATTACTTATTTATTTTGTGATTGATTATTTGTTTGCATTACATTATCGTATTATATATAATCTACTCACGTTTAATATTTGAATATGGATTCTGGTAAAAATATTTTTCAAAAAGGTAAAAAAAAAGTGCACTTGACTGTGCTTAAAATATGTTGAACTTTACATCGTCCCATAATAAAAAAAATAGTAGTTCTTCAAGATCTAAAACTAAAAAAATATACTATAGTAAGAATGAATATGGAGGATTATACACATGTTAATGATACTATTTTTAATATTGACAGTAATTCTGGATTAGATCCTTATCATGAACATTTCGAAAGATGGTTTGGTAATTTTAATGAGGATTTGCCTCAAGATGATGAACATGATAATGATAATGATGATTATATTGATACGCCTAATTTTGATAATGATGATGATGAAACTGAGCCACCTACGACTACTAGTACTCCCAGTCCTGCTCCCTTTCGTTGTCCTGCTCTCGTTCCCCCTGTACATCTTAGGCCTAAAGTAGAATGTGCTAAAAAATCAATTTTGGGGAAATTTATGACATAAAATGAATATAAAACATAAGCTATTTGTAATAAATGTAAAAATAGATTAAATCATAAAATTGTTGAAAAACAAGGTGGGACGGGACATTTGCATAATCATTTGATGTCATGTTGTAAAAAGGATTTTTTGCATGCTAAAGCGGTAGCCGAAGCTAAAAAGAATGGTATCCCCCTTCCTGAAACTGTAGGAGTAAGTTGCTCTAACATGGTCCAAACACAATATAATCCCTAGTTTACCACGGTCATATAGTTGTTTACATCCCTACTCTGTCAAAAATAGGACAAAACGTCGCGGCAACTCAAAAATAATTAATTGATTCAATTTTAACAAAGTTTTAAAAATAAACGAGTTTTGAAAAGAGTCTCCACCTAATTTTAAGGAAACTAGGAAACCAATTATTAATCTAGGAAACCAATTCGATTCTAGGTAAGGGGTTTAAGTTATTCCGAAGGGAAGGGGTTAGGCACCCTTCGAAATCCACAATTGTGGTTCCCGACTGAATTCATTTTTTTTCAAATTGAGGAAGAATATAAAATAATATACAAATATAATAAACATGTAATATACACAATAAAATAAAATAATAATCGGCCTAAGGTTTGCCTATCATCAATATTCACAAAATAATGAAATAAAGTACGATTCGAACATTCGAATAATTTCAAGGAGAAGCACCTCCGGATACCTGTAAACACTTAGTAAAAGAGTTAGTACCAAATAAATATAAATAAAAATGAATAACTCAAATAATAACTAAAAATAAAAATTCGTCTTATTAACATGGGAGGCCTTGAAAAACGACGGTAATTTCTTCATCGGCCACTTTCAACATATAAAATATATAAACTTGAATTAAAATTCCGTCTTTTTAAAATGGGGAGGCCTCTAAACCCGACGGATAGATTTTTCATCGGCCCTTTTAACAAATATATTTAATATAACCTGAACATCAACAAAACATAATAAACTTATCCCAAGAGAATATGGAAAACAACAACCAAACTAAAATAACATAATTAGAAATGGAAACAACAATAACGTAATATATAAAAATTAAAAAAAATATTAAAATAGAATGATAACAAAACCCTGAAAAGTTAAGATAGCAAATAGTTGACTAAAAATTTTAAAATAATAGTAATAATAAATAAATAAACATCAAATCGTAAAATAATGCTAATATTAAAACTACAATAAACACAAATATTAATTGACTTTTAGAACTACATTAAACTAAAAAACAAAACAAGCTACATATAATGAAAAGAAAACATAAAAGAGCTAGGAATTAAATAAAACAAGGCTAAGAAAAAAAAATTACCTGGTTTGGGACAGCGAACCAGAACTCCAAGTTTGAAGGAGACGACTCCACCTCCTCAACTCGAAAAACCACAAAAACACTTTAAAATTTTTGAACTATGGGAACCAAGAATTCTCAAAACTTTATGAGTATTTTTTAGTTTTCCCCTCCAAATCCTCTCCTAAAAATAGTGAATGAGTGGGCTTGTATAGAAACCCAAAAATCCTCAAAAAGGATGAAATATCGATGTGGGACTATTACAAAATTGAAAATTGTTTGAGAGACAATGTGGGAAAGGCATATTTTTTTATTTTTTTTGTATTTGACTCAAAATGTATGAATTTTAAAATCATCGGACCAAAATTTGCTATTAAATAAATAAAGCTTCAAAATCACGAATTTTTGAAATGTTAGGCCAAAATTGGGTGTCAACAGCTGTCCCTTTCGTTGTGTATGATTGATGAAAGAAATCGTGGACAACGAAAATTGACAAACCCAATTTTGACCGAACACATGACCTTTGTAGAGAAGTGCGGTTGCATGTGGTGGAAGTCAATCCCAGACCTGTCGCCAAAAGGTTTATGATGTGTTGCGTCCTTGTTGAAGTGGTTTGCACCTGTTTTTTTTTAAATCTTTTTTTAATTTTTTTTCTTAAGAAATTCATCCTTTCGAATGCTCTTGACAAAGACTGAGATAAAACTCGTCAGCTTAAAAATGCAATTTAAATGGAAGACAGTGTCTTCCACCGTGTCGACACTCAATTTCTCTCCTCAGCATCGTCAGTTGACGTTGAGGGATAAATATTTCCTTTGAGATGCACGATTCTTTTTCTGGCAGTGCATGATTGCTTGCAGGGCATGAATATCTTCCCGCGATGTTCAAATTTGCGAGGGATGGAAACTTCTCGCGATACATAAAATTTTGCGACGGATGGGATCTTCTCGCGATGCATAAAATTTTGTGAGGGATGAAATCTTCTCGTGATGCATAAATTCCGCAAGGTATGAAATCTTCTTGCGATATGTAAACTTTTGCGATGAATTGAATCTTCTCGCGATGCACAAAAATTTTTGCGAGGGATGAAATCTTCTCGCGATGCATAAATTCCGCAAGGTATGAAATCTTCTTGCGATATATAAACTTTTGCGAGGAATTGAATCTTCTCGCGATGAATAAAAATTTTTGCGAGGGATGAAATCTTCTCACGATGCATAAATTCCGCAAGGTATGAAATCTTCTTGCGATATGTAAACTTTTGCGAGGAATTGAATCTTCTCGCGATGCATAAAATTTTGGGAGGGATGAAATCTTCTCGCGATGCATAAAATTTTGGGAGGGATGAAATCTTCTCGCGATTCATAAATTCCGCAAGGTATGAAATCTTCTTGCGATATGTAAACTTTTGCGAGGAATTGAATCTTCTCGCGATGCATAAAATTTTGCGAGGGATGAAATCTTCTCGCGATGCATGAATTCTGCAAGGTATGAAATCTTCTTGCGATATGTAAACTTTTGTGAGGAAGTGAATCTTCTCGCGATGCATAAAAAATTTAACTTGCGATGCATGAATATTAATCCGCGATGCATGAATATTAACTAGTGACTTTTTTTCTTTCTTTTCTTTCTTTGTTTTCTTTTTCTTTTTTGAAGAAATCCATCCTTTCGAATGCTCTTGACAAAGACTGAGATAAAACTCGTCAGCTTAAAAATGCAATTTAAATGGGAGACAGTATTTTTCACCGTGTCAACACTTAATTTCTCTCATCGACATTTAACGTCAGTTGACGTTGAAGGATAAATATTTCATTTGAGATGCACAATTCCTTTTCTGACAGCGCATGATTGCTTGCGGGGAATGAGTATCTTTCCGCGATGCGCAAATTTTACGAGGGATGGAATCTTCTCGCGGTGTATAAAATTTTGCGAGGGATAAGATCTTCTCGCAATGCATAAAATTTTGCAAGAGATCAAATCTTCTCGCGATGCATAAATTACGCAAGGTATGAAATCTTCTTGCGATATGTAAACTTCTGCGAGGAATTGAAAAAATTTAACTTGCGATGCATGGATATTAATCCGCGATGCATGAATATTAACTCGCAATGCATGAATATTAACTAGTGATGCATGAATTAACTCACGATGCATGAATCGACTCTTGATGCATGAATTTACTCTCGATGTATGAATATTAACTAGTGATGCATGAATTGACTCTCGATGCATGAATATTAACTCTCGATGCATGAATTAACTCTCGATGCATGAATATTAACTCTCGATGCATGAATTTTCTGCGAGGTATGGAATCTTCTCGCGATGCATGGAATTTACTGCGAGGTATGGATTCTTCTCGCGATGCATGAATTTTCTGCGAGGTATGAAATTTTCTCGCAATGCATGAATTTTCTGCGAGGTATGAAACCTTCTCGCAATTCATGAATTTTCTACGAAGTATGAAATTTCTCGCGATGCATAAAATTTTCTGTGAGGTATGAGATCTTCTCGCGATGCATGAATTAACTCTCGATGTATGAATATTAATTCGCGATGCATGAATATTAACTCGCAATGCATGAATTAACTCGTGATGCATGAATATTAACTCTAGATGCATGAATTAACTAGTGATGCATGAATTCCGCAAGGTATGAAATCTTCTTGCGATGCATACATTTCTACGAGGTATGAAATCTTCTCGCGATGCATGAATTTTCTGCGAGGTATGAAATCTTCTCGCGATGCATTAATTTTCTGTGAGGTATGAAATCTTCTCGCGATGCATGAATTTTCTGCGAGGTATGAGATCTTCTCGCTATGCATGAATTAAATCTCGATGCATGAATTAACTAGTGATGCATGAATTTCGCAAGGTATGAAATCTTCTTGCGATGCATACATTTCTGCGAGGTATAAAATCTTCTCGCAATGCATGAATTTTTTGCGAGGTATGAAATCTTCTCGCAATGCATGAATATTAATTTGCAATGCATTAATATTAACTCGCAATGCATGAATTAGCTCGCGATGCATGAATATGAACTCACAATGCATGAATATGAACTAGTGATGCATGAACTAGCTCGCGATGCATGAATTTTAACTTGTGATGCATGATCTTTGTAGTTGCTATCAAGCTTCTGGCAGTACTTATCAGAATTTTGAGGTCTTCCTCAAAATTCTGTCCCAGTTAGAATTTTGTCACATCTCAAAATGATCTTCAATCTTGACTTGTTGACTATCTCTATTGTGAATTTTTTAAATATTTTTGAAAGTTCTGTCCCAGTTTAATTGTAAAGAGAATTAATAATCACATTGGGTATATGACCGAGCCATCGTGGCGCTTACATATCCTATTGAGGCAGGAATCAGATTAAATGTAATTCCAATCTTGTGGATGATGAGTGCTGCAAAGAATCTGAAAGATTATAAGTAGAAAATGCACAATATGAACATGATGGAATATGCAAATGGTATTCTGTGCTATATTCAAAATCTAAAACAAGACATATCACATTATGGGAATGGACAATCCAATGAAGTAAAATAGGCGTCTCACACATATAAGGTAACTTAACAACACCTTTTATAATGAACAACTCAAAAGACAATTTTTGTTTCTTTTTTTAAAAAAAAAATGTGAGGAGATAGTCCACCACGATTGGTACCAACAATTAGGATTGCAGGTAAATCTCCCATTCTTTTTTTTCCTTTTTTTTCCTTTAAAGATTGAATTAAGGTAATTTCTACAGCTTCAAGTGATTCCTCAAATATACTTAAGGATCAACAAGATCCGTTCATCTTGTATTAAACAAAGACTTTGAATTGTATCAATCCTCATGTTTCAAGTGGCCTCACGACAAAGGCTAGTCCAATTTCACACATATTTGAAACATTTGATTATAGGACATTTTTCAAAGTGCACTCATACTCACAAGAATGTTCAATGTACACAACTGTGATACCATTTGCTTGACCCTTATGTAAATCTCCACTAATGTGAGAACATTTGGAATGAGATCATGTAGGGCTTGTAATTGGCTTGTAACGTAGGCTTAGGGATGGGTAGGATATTTATTTGAGATAAAAGTGATTGAATTCCTCCTTGAGCGTCCCACAGAATTTGTGCTCTTAATGATTGGTACGCCTTTGGCGTCAGATCCTCTTCATTGTTCTCCCATCTTTCATCTTCTTTTGAATTCTCATTTTTAACATTTTTCTCTCTTTTTTTTCTTTTTTTTTTTTTGTTTTTTTAAGTCCTTATTCATGGGAGCTTTTCTTTACTCAGTTCTTTATTATAATAATTTTCCCTTTTTTGTTGGAATATTTTCCTTCCCACCTTTCACTGATCCTGTAAAGGAATTTTTTGCCTGTAAAGTTTTTTTAAGTTTAGGTGGTGGTATGGGACGCTATCTAGACATTGCACGATTAGGCTTTGAAGATGTTAGTGAGTGATCCCTAGTCTTCTTCAAGACCACTATGTGAATGTCCTCTAAATAATGAATTTGATGACTTAAGTAAAGATATGTTAATTAAAAAGGTATCTATCTAGGGTAGCTTTGAGGATTGTCTAGGTAGGCTTGGAGAGGGTGTATGGATGTTCTCTTCTTGTCTTACTTAGGTGAGTCTTAGAGTAATTCTAGGTAGGGTGTTTGATTAATAAAATGGGAATAATCTTATTTTAGGTAGTCTAAAGAATCTCTTTGGTGTGTGTGAAGGGATATATGAGCAATCGCTTCATAACTCACCCTAGTGAGCTTTAGAATCATCTTTGATATGAGGGTCTCATGTTATATGTTTTGATTTGTTCTTAATGTTCCTTTGTGATATGTGGCTTATATGTGAAGTTGGTGTGATATGTGGTTCTTATATATTAGGATATGAAGTTTTACTCAAAAAGATCATATTTGATACAAATGTCTGTTTCTCATGATTTTATACATTATGTCATACTTAGTATGTGTGTTTATACTAATTTCATACTTTTTGTCTATCTCTAAAGGTGTGGCTAGCAGGTGAGAGGTGTTTTGAAGCAAGCTTGGAATCTATTAACTGTTCAAGCAAAGTTGAAGTATGTCCTCACTTGACTCGAGGGTATAACTATCTTTAGACTTCTTTTATTTCAAGTATGGTAATAGACTAAGTAATTCTATATTTCGTATTGTATGGGACATGTTCCAAGTATTCTTGAGTCTAAGATTGACATACGTTGAGACTTAGTATTTTCCTATGGTTTTATATGAAAGATGTTTTAAGATATTTCATGTGAAAGTTTTAATTCCGTATTATTTTTCGTACATGTATGCAATGAATGATGTTTAAGTGCTTGTACAATACCTTCCAAAAGTTCAAGTACACTGTGTATCGACTCAAGAGTTTCATAACTTCTAGGGGTACTTTGGGTCGTTACACCTCTAGGTTGTTTGTGGTCTTGTGAGCACTTATAAACCTTGCCACCACTCTCTGCCATGTCAGCCCACCCTGAATTGCAGGTCAGTTCTGGGATGATGAGAACTAATCTTCTTATGCCCCTTACACTTATCAAACTGATGTACCTCCCATACTTATTATAGTTAAGAGCACCAAAGATCTCAAATATATCATCTATTTTCCTCCACATACGGACTGAGTCCCCTTTAGTTTGGGAAGCCTCCTTAAGAACTATTACTATCCATTCCATGGATCCTTTGTTGAAAGTTGTCCTCGTGACTGCTTTCCTGCTTCTCTCTGTCCACTTGAACCATATACCAGAGGTTCCTAATATCCTTTCTATATCGAACAATTTGAAACCAACCGCAAATAAATGATGTTATCCATATCGATTGAAAATAAACTTCCTAGATCTTGTGTTTACTCCTCTTGATTGAATGTTAAGGCAAAAGAAAGAAAAGAAAAGAAGAGAAACCCTATGAATAAGAAGATAGATGGAGAAAGGGGAAGAAAATTGGTGGTTCTCAGGTGACCTACCGGAAAAAGTGTTTCTCTCCTAGGAATTGTGTCTGAGAGCATTTTTGTATGACAACAAAAGATTAATAATTTTTGCATGTATTTGTTGTTTTTTTTTTGTTGAGAAACGGTAAACAAGCTTGCCTGTTTTTGTTTTATGACATGCTTGCTCACACTTAGTGCAATCTTAGTGATATATAAAAACAATTTAGCTCTATTGGGAGATTGTCTAACTGATAATCATTACTATGAGTTACGTGATGATACAACGTCTTGTCCACGTTGTCAGAACTATTTTATACCTTGTCGGGTATAAAACACCTCAACTAAGTGGATCCACTAAGTTATGCTTAAAAGCAATAAGGAATCATCTAAAAAGTATGATAACTTTCTTATGACGGCATACATGGTTTATGAGGATTTTGAATTGTCTGAACTCATCCCCATATCGATGCTCAATACTAAAATTCACTGCACCATTTTCCGAGGCCTCCCTTGCATAAGATGAATTTTATTTTTAGGTTTTTTTTATCAGTTATTTTTGTTAATATTTATCCATTACTAATACAGTTATTATGCATATCATTGGCGTTAGACAGTCCATATTATTGTTCTATTTTGTTGTTTGTATATATTTCAAGTCTATTATACTTGTGCAATATTTTTATTTCCTTTTTAATTAAAAAAATGAGTTTAGTCGGGACACATATTTGTTAATTCTAAAAGGTAGTACTATCTTTTCTTCGGAATTACTTGAACCCTTATTTAGAATATATTGATTCATAGATCATTTTAATTAATTAATTAATTTCCTAATTATCTAAAATTAGATGGAAACTCCTAAATAGTTTTTAAAGTTCTTTTTAAACTAATTAAAGTGATTATATGATTATGGGTCAGCACAACATTGCGCCTTATTTGAAAAAAAATAGGATTGTCAACATAATGAACTATTTTTATAAATAAGGTGCAATGTCATGTAGACTAAAAAAATCAATGATTCAATTTAATTTAGTTTGAAAAGATTTTTTTAGGAAATCATTACGAATTGCCACCTAATTTTAAGATAACTAGAAAATAAATTAATCAATTAACCAAAATGATGTACGAAATCAATAAATTCTATGTAAGGGTTCAATGATTCTGAAAGGAAGCTATTAGCACCCTTCAAAATACACAATTGTGGGTCTCGATTGATCATTCTTTTTAAATTGAAGAGGAGATAAAATTGATGTACAAGTATAATAAACAAAAACTAACTATAAATGATAAAGTAAAACATTAATATGAGAAATGGCCTAGTGTTTACCTATCATCAAATATATACACAAGAATAAATCAAAAAATATTACTGGAACTTCATTCAAATTCCCCATTAAGTAATTTTGAGTACTACAAAGACACTTAGTAAAAGTATTAGTAATAGATAATACTAATCAAAAGAAATAAAATAAGTAATAACTCAAAAATAAAGCCCGTCTAATGAAGACAGGAGGCCTTAAAAATCAATAAAAAAATTATCGGCTAATTTTAACTTGTAACCTTTATAATGAAAAAATTAGTAAATTAGTAAAAAAAAAATAACATATTTAGTAAAAATATTCATACTTTATAAATATTAGCAATAATATCAAAAATGTTATTATTTTAAAAAAAATTATGTGTTCCAATTTTCCTCCTATTTTATCTCTTTTTTTCAATTAATTCTATATCCTTTTTAAAAAAAAAAAAACATTTTCTCATATTTATCTTTTCAAATTGTTAGTTCTATCTCCCCATTTAATTTTTTTTTTCTTTCTTCATGTTTATCTTTTCTGATTTTCCTCCAACATTCAAGTTGCAAACATTTTTCTGTCATGTATTTTGGTTGTTTTTTTAATCCAAAATTGTATCAACAAGAATCCCTTTGATTAAGGTATCTCTAATCTTTATCTTATTTTCATATTTCTTTTCTAATTTTGTTTTTGTTTAAATCTTAAAAAAATGTTGTTTGTATTTTTCAATTTCCGTTATGATTTACTTTCCAATGGCTGGATCCAAGAGGCTTACTAGAGGTATTCATCTTAATCAACCAAAATTCTGGTGATTTTTCATCCTTTAATTTATTTATTACTTAACAAATAGTGTATAATGTATGATCCGCTACTAAAATGAGGGAAGAAAGCGGGTAAGAACATTTACAAGACTCATTGGTGTGCAAAACCTTCCTCAAATTGAAAACGCAAATGTAGAATCTTTATCTACTCGTGAAGATCTTGAAAAAGACGATGAAGATCGAATAGTTGTCGAACAATTTTCTATTAGTTTGTTTTGTATTTATAGTTCTTTTTTAGAATTTGGTATGCTTTCTCAATTTGTATTCAAATCACTACGTATACTATCAATATTTGTATTTATTAAAAAATTCATGTTGCATGGTTTATGAATCTTGTATATGTCTCTAATTTGTATTCATCCAAATCTATGTCAACTAGTTATGTATTTTATTTATAAGAAGAACTTTCTATTAGCTTATTTGTATTCGAATAGAAATACAAATAATAGACATATTGAAATGAATACGACTTAGAAAATGAAACAAGATTTTAAAAATAAAAATAAATACACAACGAAAAAATATACAAAAATAAATGTATTTTAAATAGCTACATTTTATTTGATATATATATACATATATATATACATAATATAATATATATATATATATATATATATATATATATATTGGAGTGAATACAAACTAATAAAGAAATACAAGCTTCATTATACAAAAGACAACATAAAAACTAGAATGGATACTAATACAAACGGTATACATATTGGAATAAATACTTTAAGAAAGGATACAAAATTTCAAAAAATAAAACAAATACACTGTGAGACAGTATGCCAAATACAGATAAAACTATAGATGTTCAAGTTTCTAAATTAAAAAAATTTAAATTTAATAGATAAAACTATAATGTATTATTATAAAATTTCATAATAATAATTAGTGAGAATGAGATATTTTTTTATTATGATTTTCATAACAATAATTAGTGAAAATTAAGATTGAAATTTTATAGATGTGGTACTTTATTAATCTCGTGATTTTTCTAACAATAATTAGTGAAAATTGGATATTTATTTTGATTAATAAAAGTGTTTAGAAGCAAAAAAAAGATTAAGAAAATTGGATATTGAATTTTTTTAGAACAATAGAGAAAAAAAGGGTTTTGTATAACATGATGGAAAAAAAAAGATGAAAGCTGGTATATTTCGATAAATTGTAACTTATGAGACTTTTAACATTTGTTCCTTTTAAAAAAATAATTATCTCCCCGAAATTTCTCTAAATTTGTTATATAAAAATTATACTTTTTAAAAATAAAACAAATAATAAGAACATAAATAAGATAAATAACAAACTTAAATTTTGATATTTTTACTAAATATTGAAAGTGTTGTTAATGAACCCTTTTAATGTTAAAATATTGATATTTTAAAAAAAATCTCATTTATAATGTCCATGAAC
The DNA here is from genome assembly GCF_036512215.1 of Solanum lycopersicum. Taxonomy (NCBI): domain Eukaryota; kingdom Viridiplantae; phylum Streptophyta; class Magnoliopsida; order Solanales; family Solanaceae; genus Solanum; species Solanum lycopersicum. The sequence continues at coordinate 38,890,246 of NC_090809.1, read as the reverse complement.
TTAAAAGGGATTTTTTTTTTCATTGACCAAAAATATGATAATTGCTTATAATTAATTTGATATGAATATAAAGGCAAACATGTTTTCGGCCAGAGCTACATCCTCTCAGCCAGATCTGAAATAAGATAAAAGACTACTTGAAATGCAAATAAAATAGAGGAAAAAAGAGCAAAAACAATAATAATAAAAAAGCATTTATTTTAATCAGATTTAAAAGTGAGAGCTCGTTACCATTTCAGGAGATGTCGTCGATGGTGTTAGTTTACTTCGTTGTTGTGTGCTGATTTGCTTTGATTTGTGGTCAAATCTGATTCGCTTCTTTGAGCTCGCCGATTCTTCGGAGTTCGTGGCTTCTTATTGCTGGTGTGTTGGAGAAAGAAGAGAAAGAAATGAGTTGTTTGGTTGTTGTTTGTGGTGGTTTCACCGGAGCGAAGTGGGGATGAGATTGTTTGATGGTTGTCTTAGTGTGGTTCTCTATCGGTGGATGGTGGTGGCACTTTAAGATTAATAGGAGGAGAGAAAGATTAGGGTTCTACCCAATTTAGAAATTAGTCCTAAAAACATAAAGACGATCCACCACCCCTTATTTTGAGACCAAGTAAAAGGATTATATAAATAATTTAGAATTACTTTTTTCTATAAAATTATAAATAATTAAATATCGGTTATACAATTCTTTATTTATATTTCCATGTATTTTATTTATATTTCCAGGTATTTTAGAATGCGTTAAAAATATTAAAACAAAAAAGACCTTTGCCTAGGAAGCACGCATGTCGATCAACACATGTGTGCTTCTCGCCTCTTATACATAGTACTAAATATGTGATTCGTAATTAGCACACATTCACTAGTACTATTTACTTTATCTAAATTTATGTGGTACAAATAAAAAGTGTCATCAAATTTTAATATGATTTTAAAAATATTTTAATTATTAATAATGTAATTTATTATACTTTTTATGGGATTTTCAAGTAATGTGTATCCCTCCATGATAGAATTTTGGACTCAATCATCTATTTATCTTTTAAAGAAATTCAGCAATTAATTATTGTAATTACAATTTATTTTTTCTAATGTAATTTCAAATGAAATATGTTACTCTCTTTGTACTTTTATGTTATTTTCAAATAATAAATATTACTTCGTCTGTTCCATTATCTCCTCTCCCAAGCCTGATGAATGGAAAATGACGCTCTATTATATGTGGAATCAATAAAAATATTCGAATTCAACAAAATTTTTTGTATATTTTTGAAGTATTCTAAATTATTAATTGTCGCTATTTAAAATAGCTTATGCAATTTTAAATATGTAAAAGTAAAAGACAAAAAATAAAACACAAATTAAAACAAAGAAACACCACAAAAAATTACTGAACTACTTTTAAAGTACCAAAGCAAGCATGTCAATTTTTTTTCTGCTTTGGTACTCGAAAGTCGAAGCGTTGTGATGACAAGCAATCATGACAATGAAACAAAGGTGAAGCAAAGTTGAAGCACATCAACTGTCTCTTATTTTCGAATTATATATGCTACTTCCTCAATCCCATTTTATCTGGTATAGATAGAATTTTCTGAGTCTGTCAATGTTAACCTTCTTATGTCAACAACAGACCAGCTTATATATACAATCATACACATACAGTATAGGTTTGCCTTGACCATTATCATGATTACACCAAGAAATGTTTTGCTTACAAAAGCAAGTATTTATGCAAATTACACAAAATTCAATCCTCAAGAATCTAATCTATTAGTAGGAAAAAAAAAGATAATTACCACACAAACTGAATGAACAACTTGAAAATTACAAACAAGGGGCAAGGGATCGTACATGTATAAATACAAATACTTATGCTGGATTCTGGAGATTTCAAGCTTCTATGAAACTAGGAGTTGAATCTCATTCTTACAACTATAGAGTTTTAACTTCTGCACACTAGTCATCATTCACTTACCCCTTAAATCGGACAACGATGCATGAGATATCATCTTTACTTTCTCTAGTTAACGCTTCGATGGCTAATTGCTTGGATGCCTTCTGTGGGTCCTTAACCTTCTTCGCGATGTCAACTGCCTCTTGATTAGACATTACCTGAAATATCACCAATTATCAATTAGAGAATGAAAGGAGTGCAATAAGGGAAAGACAGCAACTGAATATTGGAGCAAAGGGCACCTTCCATAGGCCATCACTTGCAAGGATGAGAAGATCTGTATCTCCATCAACATCAATGGTTGTTACATCAGGATCAGAGCGCAAGTGTGATTTCAGGTTCTTGTCTCCAAAAGCGCGAGATACAGCTAGTTGACCATTCACTCTAGCAACATCTCCTGAGATAATAGGCATTTTAACACAGATGTAGAAACATATTCCAAAATACAGTAATATTACGTAAAGTGCCACGTCTAGATCACATCTGCATAGTTTGGCACACTGAGGACAGCAGCGTAAATTCTAAATCTACATAAGAACAGGTCTGTTTGGTGCAAGAAGACCCTCGAATTCTTGCAAGGAAAAAGATTCTTCTATGTAACTTTTTCCCATCAAATTTATTTTTTTCTCTAAATAAATGAAGGTTGATTCCATGGTGAGGTACGAATAGCCAACAACAGATCTAACACAGACACCCTATACATAGAATGTCGGACCGCCAATCAACAAAAACCTAAAGAGTGTCTGTATAATTGTTAACTCAAGAGGTCAATAAAAATATTATGAACTAGCACATCTTTACAGCATGTTGTTTATAAAGCTGTCAACTCCAACTAAATTAAGAATGACATGAAAACATGTGCTTGTGAGGATTTTAATGCATAAAATTCAATTTATCCTAGTTAAACTCATAAAACAATCACATAAATATTTAACAAAGCAGTGTTCCAAGTTCCCCAATACTACTAGTTCCTATTGCTTCTAGAAACTGCTAGTGGAGTCCATCCAACAAGATAACTTGACCTAATTAGGGGTTTCATTAATGGGTTTGTAACCATAGAATCAGTTGTAAGTGAATATGTCAGTTGATTTTTCATGTTTACACCATGAGATAGCGTCTGGCTTGTGGGAGGAAATTATGAGATGGTTTGTACTTCAGTTGTGATGTCCAACACTGTAAAAGAAACAATGTTTAGTTGGATATATAGAAGAAGAAAGAGAAGATGCATGACACATGATGTTGCTCCGCTAGCACTTGTGTGGACCATATGGAAACAGAGAATAAGAGAGTTTTTGATGGGGTAGAGAAGGACTACACAATTAAGGCATGTCCTCGTATCCTTTATTGCTTTTGGTGCACTCGTGAGGTTCCTATATGTATACAAGATTGGGCATTGTTTGTAGGAAAGCGCATCTCTTTGCAAGGCTTTTTCTTTTTGATATACTACTTGTCTATGGATGCTTTTTGTCCATGATGTATAGGTTTTTTAGCTTTTTGAAACTAAAAAAAAAAAAAGCTCTACTTACAACAAAAATTTCGAGTTGGTTATATGAATCCTCATTGGTCATGTTGCTTTATTTAAACTCATATCAGACCAACATTAAACAAAATAAGTTCTCTACATTTTCTAACTATGTATAAATCTCTGGCAGCTAATGGACTCCTAAAATTATAGGACCAAAAAAGTAAATGACTAAAGCATAACCCCAACTAAAAATCCTTACAAGTTCGACAAAGTTAAACACTTCTCTTTTCCATAAGATAACAATAACACCAAGATGTATTAGACTCTTTGTCCACTGGCCCCAGAGATGTGGAACAAATCATCACATCATATAGTCAGGTGAGAGAAGTTGAACTAAATCTCACAATATCTATTAGAATCAAGAACATATAATATACTGATAACTGAATAATGGGTCACTTACCAACAGACAATAAAATAGTGCCTTTTCCATTGTTAATGATAATTGAAGAAGGGAATATGATGTAAGATGAGAAAATGATGGAATGAAGAAAATGCAGTACTTAAATTATTATGTTACTTATTTAAATGGTCATCCAATTAATGGGGGGAAAAGCAATATTATTTGGTGAAAGAAAATACTAATTCAAGTAAATCTTACTCACTTGGCATACGGTTATTAAAGAAAAAAGGAAGACTTTGCAAGTGTTCGTACCGCATCATCTTTCCGGCACTGGAAGATGCTTTTTCTGGATGAAATGAATTTCTAAGGAGGTCGGTCAAGTTGAAGGAATTCGAAAGTGACTTTGATGACCATTTAAGTAATTAACTCGCAATTGATTATGTCTTCCGTTCTCAATTTGGTTAGAAGATAAACTAAATAGAGGAAAAACTAATACTACATTAATAGTAATAAGCCATCGCATGTGGATAAGCACCTGGCATTTTTGTGACAAAGCCACCTTTGTTCTCAATGCTTCCCCGCTCTGTGTGTGGTTCATGATCAATGCTCATTTGTATCGCCTTCCCCCTCTTTGAAAGCACTGCTCTGGAATCTCCAACATTTGCTATCCATAGCTTTCGCCCATTTATAAGTATTGCAGTCACTGCAGTCGACCCTCCTTGTCCTAGATCAGGATTATGTGAGAGAATAGCCTGATCTGTTCTCTCGTAAGCTTGTAAGATTGAGCTATGAGGGTCGGTCCAAAAATCCTCCTGGAAAATTCAAATCTATATGGTAAGAGTAACTAAAAGCAACACCACCCCCATCCAAAAATAACTACATGCAGATGAAAAAGAAATAAAATTGTCCAAGATTAGGTACATCATGCATTTGATATTAAATGGAATTCCCAAGACTGGTTAATGATGTGCATTAGGATTTGGCACTCCAAGACAATTGTTATATCCTTTCAAAAGATCAGAATGTAATTTGGCCTTATACCCGTATAGCTGATTCAATCAACATCTCTACTATAACAGTCATTCGATCTCTAAAAAGTATTAGAGCTTCTATTTTTAGAGATTAACGGAACACCTATTTGGAATGACAAGTCTGACCTAATGCTCAGCTAAAACACCAGTAACATTGCATGACCAAACCAACATCCGCCTGGTTACAAATAGGAGGATGGAGGAGCATGACAATCTTACCAAAGATATGATTCAATAAAATGGACACTGGGTAAATATTTTTTGCCATCAAATAAAGGCTTGATAGAAGAAACAAAAAATCCAAGAATCTGTCACAAGCAGTTACATGTGCTGAGAAAGTCTCCAAATCCAGAAATCATCACCTCTTTTAAGATATTGGAGAACAAATGTTTCTGTAAATAGGCAGCCACATTGTCTCCTGAATGCCCATCATAAATAGCAAAAAGTCCTAGTTCCCCTTTGCGCAACTGCATGAATTTAGCAACATGATAATCCTCCATTGGATGATTTGCTTTCCCCTTAACCAGGGTGAACCCATACTTGGCAGGCCCTTGATGGCTTCTTCCTTTGCCACCTGATGACCGTCCTCCTGCAAGCTAATGGATAAAAGAAACTTCAGCTGAGGGTTGATATATGTCTATACAAAGTGGTCGCGCCAGAAACCAAGAACTGAGACCAAAATAACAAAAAGTTAATGTTTTACAGAACAACAGATATCCTATCGATATTAAGTCAACAATTCTAAAAAACCATGCATTCAAATTTCAAGAAAGTACCAACAGAAGATACACTATGTATGAAACATCAACAGTATCACTGTAAGAGAGGGGATGTAAAGGATAATAAACATAACAACCTTGAATAAAAATGATATCCTCCCTCAACCATTTTGTATGATTATCGTTTTCAAACTAGTTCAATTTACCCAATAGTTTTGAGAACTTATTTAGACTAAAGACTACATTATTAACTTTAATTATAATAAAGGTTATTTAACAAGTTGTTCATTGGAAAATTTAAACCAGACTAAAATCATATGATTAACCTTCAAAACGACAGGTTCTGTCCTACAAATTAGAAACAGTGAGCAGGATGCCACTCTATCTTCATTAGAAATACTAGGGATTCATTGTAGATCAATATATACTGACCCACGATTTCATGGAGTGAGTGTTGTTAACAAAATATATATGCAAGCAGGAGCCAACCAGGGTTAAAGCTAGAAATTTAAAAGGTTAGGTCAGGAGGCAATGAAGAAGGAAAACCCACCTGCTTAAGATTTAAAGGTTTAAAGGAAGTATATGTTAAAGCTGGGCGAAGCAACATCTGCTCGATCCTAACATGGCTTGGTTCCCACAGCAAACAGCAAAAGGTAGTAAACAATTTGAAAGAGAACAACCTTAAACCAAATTACTCCACCCTGTAATTCTCGGGCTTCAGAATCATTACAACAAAGTAATCCATAATAGCAACAACGAATAGCAAGAGATCATCCTAGACTATAGAAACCAAAGGAGATCAATGGCTTTCGCCGAGGACAAATATTGATTGCATCAAATAATCATCATTTCTACTGTCCCCATTCTAAGGTAAAACCAAATATAATCCTTGATAAATCTTGTTTTTTCTTATTTTTGATAACCTTAGTGCCAGGACCAGCTCGTTTGCACCTCAACCACCTCCCACCTACAACACTAGAACAAATTTTTAGGTAACAATGTCCAATAACTCTAGAACAAATTGGAGAAAAATGATCAAGTGTTTTAATCTCGGGTAGGATTTGAACTTGAAACCTCGTGATGTTCAACCCACTTAATTGACCACTAGCACCACACCCTTGGGTGCAAGGTTCGATAAATGATCTTAGATAATCTTGTTATTCCTCGAAGAAAAAAACAATCAACCCACATAATTAAGCTAAGCCATAAAAAAATCAAAATTTAGTAGTCAAGTAATTAAAAAACATCATGAAAAGAAGTCAACAAGAGAATTATTAAAAAGTAGGCATGAAAGTGAATAAGAGAAGAAATAGTGATTAAGGGCTGACCTGAGAATTAGCAGAACTGAAGCAGCATAAGTTATCCATAAAAAGTAACTACTCCTCTACTAATTAACATCAATTTTATATAATCCCTAAAACAGACAACCTTGCCTGTACAAATAGAGAATCTTGATCATCATCAAAACAATCAATTTTACAAATTCATCATCAAAAAAATTTAAAAAGAAGAATCGACTTACAGTATTACCAAAGTGTTCAATGATATGGGTATGCGTACCAGTTGACTTTTCTGTTGATTAAACAGACAAAGTGTTTATATGGAGGTTGTGTTTTCGTCGTTGAAGAACAAGGTCTTCGATTCCCTTCGGTTTGGGTATGTCTTTCCCAAATTTGACTTTGTCTTCTACTATCTTTATTTATTGCTTTTTTCTTTTTCTATTACTATTCATACAATTTAAAAATTTGACTAAATTCAAATTTCGTATATCATTCATTTGAAAATAAAATTTTCTCAATATTTAAATTCAAACTAAAGCTCAACAGAATAAAACCATTTTACAATCACCCCATATATTTATTGTTGTTGTAATGTAATGTAATATTACATCCTCCAGCAATATACGCTTTTAATTTGGTCATGTACTTCAACCATCTTGAAATTTCTTTTAAGAAAGTTATTTGAAAATAACTTTTAAATTTAGAAACACCTAAAAACTTTTTTTTTCTTTCTTCTCAAATTTAATTCTATATTTTTTAAACATAAAAATGACTCCGTTTAAATTATAGGGGAAAAGTACACCAAACAACCATACATTATTTATAAAAATTGTAATCAAACTCAAATCTAACTTTAAAAATTTCAAATAAAATGAAAAAAAAATGTTTATAATAGTTTGTTTGTAGTAGCTCGTATATGAAGCTTAATTTAAGATATTATGAGATTATCGTTTTCAGACATTATCCTTTTTGAGTAAATTTAAAAGTATATTTCAAGTAAATTAAAGTTGAATCTAAATCATATTTTTCAAAAAAAAATTAAATATTAAAATATTATTTGTAAAAAAATTGATCAAACACAACTTCTAACTCCATTTTAAAAAATTTCAAAGAAAATTAAAAATATTTGTCTTTCATGACCAAATGCCCATTTCATTCTTTTAATTCATACGTATAATTAATTCCTTATAATCATCTAATTTTCGTAATCCACTTTATCAACTAATTCAGCATGCGTTATCGTCATGTGATAAGGGGGTTTATTAAACTTACAAGTTATTATTTCGAATCAACATTAAGACATTTGAGTTAAATTTCAAATCCCCTAAAATTAGGGTTTCAATTTTAAATTTGTGATTTTACTATTTAAAAATAAATCAGATTTGACTAATAAGTTTATATTTTGTAGAAAAAATTATAATTTTAAATTTTACCCAAAAAAAATCATGCTCGATGTGAAGAAATTAGTTATTTCATGTGAGAAAATTACACATTATATTAAAGAATGACTAATTGTTATGATATTTGATTTATTGAATTAGTGAATCTTGTAAAATTTGATATATATAAAAATTCATAATAGTATGTACTTGCAAGCATTTATTTATAAATGAATATGGAGATACATAATTTATTAATGTCATAGGATATTTTGATAACTTATTTAAGAACTATGAGTTGTTCATATGGAAAGATGGTATAAGAGTTTGATAAGTTTTGATAATTATTACAGTTTATAAAATTTTTATGTTTATGACAAAAAGTATAACTTTTGAATTCTAAATTACATATCCAAATAAATTCCAAACAAACGGGCCCTTAATTTTTTTTAATTCCAAGGGACAAATTCAAAATCTTTTATGAGATTGTTTGATAATAAATGGAGAGATCATTTTGTAGAATTTTAACTAATCATGATATTGAGTTGAGCTAAAATTAATTTTACTGATTAACAATTAACATTAAAGAACAAGGTCCCTTTAATTATATGTCGTAATAAATTTTAACCTATGTAATATTGTTTCAACAATTTTTTGGTAGATGGATTTGTGTTCACAAAGATTAAATTTGTGAAAATTAAACACTTTCAAGAAGAAAAGACGTGTGAAGTAGAACTTGTTTAAGAAAATCAAGTCTTGTTAGGATTGATTTTGAAGCAACATTTATGGGTATATTTAGACCCATCTTTCCATAGATAAAAAATATTTATGTTATAATTGGTACTCATATTGTTCTTTGCGCAATTGCTGAGATTTTTTCACCCCAAATAGTAATCACAATGAAAAATAAAGAAAAAGAAGAAGGTAATTTCAACTACACAACTAAATAGCTTGGTAATAGGATAATGATTTTAGTTCTTTAGTTGTTAAGTCATGAACTTTCTTTTCTTACTAATTTATTTATTATTTACAAGCAAATAAAATGAGTTATAAGAGTGTGTTTGGTATGAAGGAAAATGTTTTCTAATTTTCTCATGTTTGGTTGGAGCAAAAGTTTTGCAAAATGTTTTTCGAATCAACTTATTTTCCTCAAAATTAAGGAAAATTACTTCCTTTCAAAAATTAGGGAAAACATTTTTCAAAGCTCTCCTCCAATTTCAAATTACATTTTTTTTATGGAAAAAACATCAATTTTTTTTAAAAAAATCAATTTTCAAAATTTGATTTTTTCACCCGATCCCTGACCACCCTCCCCCTAACCCCCCCTCCTCAAAAAATTAATTTTTCTTTTTAAAAATATGTTCAACTTAAATTTTTATTTTTAAACTCCTACCTCCGCCTGGCCAGCCCCCTACCCCTCCCCCCCCCCCCCCCACCCCCACCTCCAACCCCCAAAAAAATTAATTTTGCTTTTTAAAAATACTATCAACTTCAAATTTTTATTTTTTCACTCCTACCCACTCCCTCTGCCCCCACCCCCACTATCCCCCCACACCCCCACCACCATTACCCAAAAAAATTTATAAAAAAATATTTTCAGTTTTATAAATTATTTTCTACTCTAGTAAAATAAAAGATATTCCTCAAAAACATTTTTCATTCATAAATTAAACACTAAAAATCATTTCCAGAAAATATTTTCTACGCACCAACCAAACATGAGAAAATATGTCCAAAATCTACTTGTTTTCCAGGAAAATATTTTCCTTCATACCAAACACACCCTGCACTAAATTGTTGTAAGCATACATGTTGATATCATTAGCTAAAGACTCTTCTATAAGTACTAGATGTCTAATGTCTATGTTGCGCATGGATCCAATATACTATCTGAATTAATTTTTAAATGTTAGGATGAAAATTACAGAGATGTGAAAGAAAATTATGAACTTATTTCTTGTGTTGGTAAATGTGGCAATCAGACATTATCAAGCTAAACATGTAAATTTTCTAAAGGAACATTGAAGAAAAATCTAATCAAACAACTATACTACTTAACTAGTATACCGTGATGCAAAATATACTTCAATTTTGTTTAGATGCAATTTAAAATCTGATAGATGTGTTTGTTAACCCAAAACGGGGCCTTACTCCAGTACATTATTTCCTCCATCCAGACGTCTCTCCATTATTTGGCTTTTATATATATGGAACAAAAAAAGTTACACTGTGAGTACGTATACTTGTATAAATGACTGACATATATCGTTGGACCAAATTTTAGTGAAACCAACAGGTTCAACGAGAAAATGGCTTTGATAATTGCAGGAATACTTCCCCAAAAATTTCAAAGAGTAAAATTGCTTATTTGAAGCTATAATTTTATATGCTCAAAGCCAAAACGTGAAGAAATTCTCTTTCCATAAACTCTAAAAGATTATACATGTAGCACCTTGACATTAATAAAACACATGGAACTATACATACATATCAACATAAAATATTACATATCCGGTATAATTCCACTTGTGTATATAGTGAGGCTAAGATGTGCATAAACCAATGGGTCTGAGGAGGATAATATGTATGTAAACCTAAATCCTAACTCAATGGGTAAATATATTGTTTTTGATAGACTGTAAAATAAGTTTCTATCATCAAGAGATTGATGTACGTATACCTGTATTATATCAAAGGATAGCAAGAACAGATTCTTACTAAATTACTGTGAAACAGTGAAATCACAATAGTTTGTCAATCATAACTTCTCAGATAAATTATAAATTCTAGATAATTTTCTTACACATTCATTACAACAGTCATAAAGAAACCAGTGAATACATGTGTTGTGAAATATGAACAATGATATTCATCTAATAGTTATATCGTTCAGTTGAATTCATTATTGTTTTCCTAAACCGATGGTATATCATTTGAGACTTTGAGGGACGAGTACATGTATATAAATAGAGAAGACGACAATTTTCTATATTTAAACTTTACTTGAATGAAGGTCTAGAACAGAAAAGAAAAAGGGTGAAGAATAGTAAACAGATTGCTCAAAAAACGGAATACAAATAGAATGAAAACTAAAAGAAAAAGACGGGAAACTTTAATTAAATTATGAGATTTACGATGAATATTCATATAAACACCAAAATATGGTACATAGTTCATGTTGAAATATATCATGAAGCGCTTTCAAAGTTCCAAATCTTCAAAAAAAAAATTACACCATCAAAATCACATCATGCACTATAAATAGCTCCATAGGAAACCATACTATAAATGGCAGCCCTGAATAAAATAAACATAGTAGCAAGTCAAACATCGTCAGGCTAATGCATGAAAAATGACGCGGTAATCACAAAATCATTTTTCAGCTCACATGAATTGAGTAAATTTATCGTTTAAAGGCCAAATAGACTGTTTCTTGCTGTTTAGTAGCAGTGAACAACAAATAAGTGCAATAAGCAAATATTGATCAAGTGAGAGTTGAGAGCTTAGTATTCATACTGTCATTTTGGCCGTAATTTCAAATATCATGAACTTATATAAACTAAATATAGAAGAAAAATATAAATTTTTTCAGTAAAATTTAGGATTTTTTAAATATAAATTATGTCATTATAGCCCTAATTTCGATTCTTCTCAATCTAAGACGGATTTTTTTTCTTCAACTAAATCTAAAAATAAGATGAAAAAATTGAAACAAAAAGACAATTGAGTTTAAAATAAAGTTTAAAATATATGGGTTAGAAATGGTTATAAAAGATTTTATTTTTATTTCAAAGATGCAGCAACAACAATGTTGAAAATATGATTGGAACTTCTTCTCCACATGTAGTAGCACAAAATTCTTTATTTTCATCAAATTTGTTGCAAATTGATTTGAAACTACTTGAGTCTATATCTAACCTCATTGAAACATTAGATCATAGAACCATCGAATCTTTGAACCATTAGCTCTGGTTACCACTTGTTGAGCCATAGGATTGTTAAATCATGTGCTCTGATACCACTTGTTGGGTTATGAAGGGGTGATTAGAGCGTCATGCAGAAACTTATAATTTGCAAATCATATAGTTGATAAATCAGTTAATAAATACTAATACTAAAATCTAAAAATGCTATTATATCAAAACTAATATGAAGAAAAAAACATTAAAATTGTAGAGATCAAAATCATTGAAAAAATTACACGATATATATAGGATCAATTTTTAAATTTATATCTATATACTAAGTGATGAACCCCTAAACATAAGCCAAGGGCTTGGCCTAGCGATAAAGGGGTTCAAGAATTTGCTACGTAAGTGCAACGTCCCGAGTTCGATTCCAGATAATAACAATGTTTTCCACCCTATTTTCAATTGATTTTCATTTTTATTTCTAAATGGTTGTTTTATTTGAAAATCTATTAGGATTTTATAATATTTTATTAGATATTAAAAATAACTTTATTTTCAATTTTTATAAAATTATGTAAAACTTACAATGTTTTTAAAGTTTTCATAATTAAAGTTAAAAAAAATACATTCTCTCATATTCATTTTAAGTCAACGTTTAATATATGTTTAATTAATAAATAATATAATTATAAGTAAGATTAAATAAACAAGAGTAATTATTTAAAATTTATAAATAAATACGATTGCGCGATATTTCCAATTTTGATAATTATTTTCTCAACACAAATTCTATTGCTACAACATGATCGGATTCGAAAGTATTTCTTTGTTAGTTTCAAAAATTGAATAACGTTTACATAGAACAATGACAGTAATAAGATCCATAATTATAGGTTTAAAAAATATATTTTCTCGTACTTATATTTAATGTTATGTAGAATATATGCTAACTCGATTTTATTGTTTGGGTTGAGGTGGAGTTAAATTTTTTTAGTTGCTTACATCTTATTCGAACCAATTATATTTGACCCGCCCGCTTTTATGGATACTATTATCGTGCTTACTTATCTTTTTAAACCCCCTCGATGAAAATTCTGCCTTCGCCACTGGCAGAAGCTTACAAAATTGTAAATCATATTGTTGATAAATTAGACGACAAACACTGATACTAAAAATAAAAGTACAATTATATCAAAATTAATATGAAGAAAAAACATTAAAACTGTAGAGATAATAAATCTCCCCATAAACAAAAATCTCTAAACGACTACATTGTGGAATCTATTGTTATGTTGTGTTAGAAGAAACAAACCTATATTTATAAAATCCTAAAACCTTTCTTACTAGAATAGAACTAGCTAGTCCAAAATATTTTCCTACTTTGAAACCTTTTCCTAAAAGAAAAGAATAAACCAAATATCAAGAGAATTGTATTTTCCTTTGGGAAAAAGTAAAAACACTTATATTAATGTTTTAGCTTTTCTTTTAGAAAAAATAAACTTCAAATAGGGTAAGAAAATCAGGTTAAAACCCTAACACTATGAACATCGACTTGATAATTCAAAAAAATTCCCCCAAATTGGTCCTATCAAAACAATTTAAAGTTGATCAAGAGGCAAAAACGTTAATTTCCATTTGAATGAGAAACTAAAGTAACTTGAAATCACCATTTGAACATGCAATTTCAGTCCAATTTCATCTCATGATTTCATATCATAAGTTTAAAATCTCATATTCTTCAAAAATCATGATTTGGAATTTTTCAAATATAAAAACTAACCGAGAAATTTATATCTTGTATAAACACCACATATCTACAAACCATTTATTTCACGTGAAATGAAAATGAGAAACTTTCACATATAGCCTTTCAAAAATAACCTAATACTCTCCAAGATATAGTATGATAATTACAATTTGTAACTACATGTTATAGGGAGGAGAGAGGCGAGCGAAAGTGGGACAGAGAGAAGAGAGGTGTCACGACCCAAAACGAGTCATGAGTGGCACCCACCCTTAACCTACTAGGTGAGCGAACCAACAATTCTAAACCCCAACATTCACCAATAGTTGAACTATGAATAACAAAATATAATGCGGAAGATCCAAAACTTATTAATGTAACCAATTAAATAGGCTTCTAAAGTTTATCAATTTTTATCCCCAAAATCTGAAAGTTATCACATTAAGAACATCTATCCTCAAATTACCAAATCTAAGAGTATTTAAGAAAATGAAACAAGTAAAAAGATGGTCCATGTCCGAAATTCGAAGACATCAAGACGTGAAAGAGAGATTCCAGCATGAGCTAGGAACAATAGCTCACCCCGAACTCTGATGTGCTGAAGACTTGCTAGAGCTGAGGGAGAGTCGAAGTCGATGGCACGCTTGCTGCACTCCACAAAATGACAAGGAAGAAAATACAAGTAGGGGTTAGTACAAGGAACACGTACTGAGTAAGTATCACTGGCCAACTCAAAATAGAAAACAATATATATACTGAATAATAATATAAAATCAACTACAATACTTAACAGGTGACAAGCAACAATCACATGAACCATTGACAACAACACCATAATAGGTACACCATCAATCACCATATTAGCACACCTATGAGGACTCATGCCTCCACTCCATACTCATTTGGGAATTAGGTTCTTTGAAATTGAATATATTAAGATAATTTAGGATTCCTTTCCTTTAATGTTATTGTGCCGGAACGTGGCACTCCGATCCCATATACCGTGTCGGAACGTGACACTCCGATCCCATATGCTGTGTCAGAACGTGACACTCCGATCCAAGAATACCGTGTCGGAACGTGACACTCTGATCCAAGAATCTCATTATTTTATTTCAGTAAGCCTTCTTTATTCAAGGCATCTGTTTAATAGAGAGGTTTCAAGATTAGAAATCCAATAGTCTCCTTATATTAGACCAACCACAAACCACACAACCAAACATTCAACCACACAATCAAGTATATAGGAGATTTTATAACATCACTCAATACATATCGATCGCTATTAAGAGTTTATCTATCACATAGAATTAAACCATAACCTACCTCCACCAAAGAACCGAAACCAAGCAAGCTACCTCTCTAATGTCTTTACCTTCCTCAGTGCCTATGAATCTTCTCGATCTGAAGTCTAAGTCGCCTGCTTTCTTCTTTCTTTCCCTCTCTCTCGCTCGTTCTCCTCTCTGCTCTTTTTTATTTTTCTTCTATCGATTCCTTTTACCCTAATTATCATATAATCAATGTTATAAAAATATATGATAAAAGTAACCCACCATTTATTTCCCTACTATCTACTTTAACCCCCAACTAAATAAATTATTAAACTTACCCCACTAATTTCATAATTATAAACATGAATAGTCCGTAACACCCCTTTAAAATTTAGCGGAAGTCTGACACCGTGTGGGGTTACGCAGATTGTGACGGTCCTTCGTACCTGTGACGGTCCGTCCTGCAGGTTCGTCACGAAGTTCAGAGAATTAGTCCCAGTGGGGTTACGCAGATTGTGACGGTCCGTCGTTCTTGTGACGGTCCATCCTGCAGGTCCGTCACAAAGTTCAGAGAATTAGTCCCAGTACCCAGATTCCAAGAGTTGAAGTGTTTTGGAACGAAGACGCTCGACGGACAGTTGTGCCTATGACGGTTCGTCATACTTGCCGTCGAGGGTAGTGAAGGGAGCAGCAGGAGAATTTTCACAAGTATGGGACGACGGAGTCCATGACGGTCCGTCGTGACCATGACGATCCGTCGCATGGTCCATCGACCCAGTAAGTATTTATCAGAAATAATTTTACTGCTCAAACTGACTAAATGGGTTGTTACAATAGATACCAATTTATCCAACGTTCGTCTTTGAACGATCACAGGAAGAAAAAGGGAGGACGAGAAAGAGTACCTGAATTTGTAAAAAGACGTGGATATCTTTCTTTCATATCGACCTTACTCTCCCATGTGGACTCTTCAACTGGCCGATCCTTCCACTAAACCTTGATAGATGCAATCTCCTTTGATCTCAACTTGCGGACCTCCCTATCTAGAATAGCAATAGGCTCCTCCTCATAAGACAGATATCCATCAAGAAGAATTGAATCCCAACGAATAATATAATTTCCATCACCATGGTATTTTTTCAGCATAGACACATGAAATACCGGGTGCACTCCTGACAACCCTGGAGGCAATGCCAATTCGTAGGCCACATCCCCCACGCGCTTCAGAACTTCAAATGGACCAATATACCTCGGACTAAGCTTACCTCGCTTACCAAACTGCATCACACCTTTCATGGGTGAAACCTTCAGCAAGACTTGTTCACCCTCCATAAAATCAAGTCCCTAACCTTTCGGTCTGCATATTCTTTCTGCCTACCCTGAGCTGCTAGAAGCTTCTCCTGAATGAATTTTACTTTATCTAACGATTCCCTCAAAAGATCGGTACCCCAAGGTCTCACCTCAAATGCATCAAACCAACCAATGGGAGACCTACATCTCCTCCCATATAGTGCCTCAAATGGGGCCATATCAATACTTAAGTGATAGCTATTATTGTATGAAAACTCTGCTAAGGGTAAGAATTTATCCCAATGACCACCAAATTCTATCACACATGCACGAAGCATATCCTCCAACACCTGAATCGTTCGCTCAGACTGACCATCGGTCTGAGGGTGAAATGCAGTACTAAGATCCAACCTAGTCCCTAATTCAGCATGTAATGTTCTCCCAAAACTTAGAAGTAAATTGTGTACCTCTATTTGATATGATGGAAAGTGGAACTCCATGCAATCGAACAATTTCCGAGATATAGAGTTTGGCTAACTTCTCTGCATTATAAGTCATCTTGACCGGAATGAAGTTAGCAGACTTAGTTAACCTGTCAACAATTACCCAAATAGAATCAAACTTACCCAATGTCTTTGGAAGACCAACCACGAAATCCATTGCAATTCTTTCCCACTTCCATTCAGGAATGAGCATTCTCTGAAGTGTCCCTCCGGGCCACTGGTGTTCATACTTTACTTGCTAAAAATTCGGGCATTGGGCAACAAAATCAACAATGTCACGCTTCATTCTACTCCACCAAAAAATGTTGCTTTAGGTCACGATACATCTTGGTTGCACCAGGGTGTATAGAATACCTTGAACTATGAGCCTCTGTAAGAATAGTGTGAATCAAATCATCAACACGGGGCACACATACTCTTCCCTTAATTCTCAAAACGCCTTTCTCATCAATTATTGCCTCTTTGGCCTCTCCTCGCAATACCATATCTCGAATTCGGCTCAGCTTTTCATCAGCAAACTACTTTCCCTTAATCTTTTCAAGAAAAGAAGATCTTGCCTCCACACAGGCCAAAAATCCTCCTTTCTCTAGTACTTCCAGCCTCATAAAGTCATTAGCCAAAGTCTGAACCTCTTTAGCCAATGGGCGTCTAGAAACCTGTAAGTGGGCTAAACTACCCATGCTCCCTGCTTTTCTACTTAAGGCATCTGCCACAACATTAGCTCTTCCTGGGTGATATAAAATAGTAATATCACAGTCCTTCAATAGTTCCATCCACCTCCTTTGCCTCAAATTCAAATCTTTCTGAGTAAAGACATACTGTAAACTACGATGATCTGGATAAACTTCACACTTGACCCCATATAGGTAATGTCTCCATTGCTTTAATGCAAATACAACTGCAGCCAACTTCAAATCATGGGTCGGATAGTTACGTTCATGCACTTTTAATTGCCTCGAAGCATAAGCAACTACACTCCTCTCCTGCATTAGCACTGCACCCAAACAAGAATAAGATGCATCACAATAAACAATAAAATTCTTACCTTCCACTGGCAAGGTAAGAATCAGTGCAGTAGTCAACAAGGTCTTGAGTTTTTGGAAGCTTTCTTCACATTCGTCCGACCATACAAATGGAACATTCTGCTTAGTCAAATTTTTCAGCTGGGAAGCAATAGAAGAAAATCCCTTGACAAATCGACGGTAGTAGCTAGCTAAACCAACAAAGCTCCTTACCTCTGAAACATTAGTAGGTCTTACCCAGCTCTTCACTGCTTCAATCTTAGAAGGATCCACCATCATTCCATTCTTAGAAACCATGTGCCCCAAGAAGGACACTGAATCTAGCCAAAACTCACACTTGGATAATTTGGCATAAAGCCTTTTCTCCCTCAACAACTCCAATACAATTCTCAAATGCTCCTCATGTTCTTTCCTACTCTTTGAGTATATCAGTATATCATCAATAAATACAATAACAAAGAGATCCAGATATGGCTTAAAAATCCCGTTCATCAGGCTCATGAAAGCAGCAGGGGCATTCGTAAGCCCAAAAGACATTACTAAGAATTCATAATGCCCATACCTGGTTCGAAAAGCAGTCTTTGGCACATCTGCTGCCCGTATTTTCAATTGGTGATAACCGGACCTCAAATCAATTTTAGAGAAGACACAAGCACCTTGTAACTGATCGAACAAATCATCAATGCGAGGAATGGGATACTTGTTCTTAATAGTTACCTTATTCAGCTGCCTGTAGTCTATGCACATTCGAAAACTTCCATCTTTCTTCTTCACAAATAAAACAGGAGCACCCCAAGGGGGTGCACTCGGTCTAATAAAACCTTTACCTAACAACTCCTGAAGTTGGGCCTTTAACTCCCTTAACTCAGCTGGAGCCATTCTATAAGGGGGAATGAAAATGGGGCGAGTACCCGACTCCAAATCAATACAAAAATCAATATCCCTATACAGTGGCATACCCGGAAGATCTGCAGGAAACACATCCAGAAACTCACGGAATATCGAAATAGACTCAATCGAAAGTACTTTGGAAGTATCATCCCTGAGATGTGCTAAGAAAGCTAAACAACCCTTACTCACCATCCTCCTAGCACGAAGAAAAGAGATTATACAAACTGGAGTGGAAATATAGTAACCCTCCCACACTAGAGGATCTGTCATAGGCTTGGCCAATGTCACAGTTTTAGCATTACAATCTAAGATTGCAAAATTTGGAGAAAGCCAAGTCATACCCAGAATTACATCAAAATCAACCATCTCTAGAATAATCAAATCTACATAAGTATTGCTCCCCACAAAAGTCACAAGGCAAGACCTATACACCTTCTCAACTACCACGGACTCACACACAGGAGTAGAGACACTAATAGGCATGTCAGCAAATCACAATGTAAATCAAGGCCAGTAGCAAATAAGAAAGATACATATGAAAATGTGGATCCAGGATCAAATAATACAGAAGTCATGCAATCACAAACTAAAAGAATACATGTGATAACAGCATCAGATGCCTCTGCTTCAGACCTCCCGGGGAAAGCATAACAATGGGCCCTATCACCTGTCTGTCCATTGTCCCTACCAGGTTGCGCTGTAGTAGTCCCAACTTGCCCGCCACCCCGACTGATTTGGTGACCACCATTTCCTTGGCCACCCCGTCCTCCAGAATGGCGGCCTCTACCATGACCACCTCTACCTCTAGCTATTGGGGGTCTGTAACTCTATTTTGGACAATATTTCCTAATATGTCCAGTCTCTCCACATCCATATCAATTTCTGGAGTCAAGCATAGGTCTTTGTGAGAATGACGAAGTCTGGAGATAACCTCTAAACTCAGAAAAATGCTGACCGATCTGCGATGGAACCCCAGCTACAGCCTTCAGTGAAGACTGAATAGGACGGGCTGGGTAACCTCCTAAACTCTGCCCTCTATTGTAAGAACCACTAAACTCACCTCCCTTATGGAACTTCTTAAATGTCGATGTTGTAGTGAAGTCGTTTGGCTTCACCCCCTCTACCTCTATCACAAAATCAACCACTTCCTGAAAGGATTTTGCTACAGCAGCTACTTGTAAGGCTGAAATCTGCAAATCTGACCTCAATCCTTTCACAAAGCGATGAATCCGCTCTTGTGGAATGAAGCAGAGCTGAGTGGCATACCTGGATAGTGCACGAAATTTAGCCTCATAAGCAGCAACAGATATCCTTCCTTGCTCTAGGCTCAGGAACTCATCTCTCCTCCTATCCCTCAAATTTCGAGTATATAATTCTCCATAAATAAGCTAGAAAATGATCCCCAAGTCATGGGTGGTGCCTGCGCTGGTTGACACTCGACATATGACCGTCACTACATTTTGGCATCCCCCTGAAACTGATAGGTCACAAACTCAATACCGAATCGTTCTACTATGTCCATCTTATGTAGCAGCTCATAACAATCAACCAGAAAATCATAGGCATCTTCAGATTCAGCATCCTTGAAGACTGGAGGTTTCAGCTTTAAGAACTTAGTGAAAAGGTCATGTTGATCACCTGTCATTATAGACCCTGTAGTCAATCGAGGAAATGTGCCTACTTCCAACGATGCGTCCATGCGGGGAGCCACAATAGCTGCATGTTGTACTCCCGAAACCTGAGGTGCTGGTGCAGAAAACACTGGAGGTGTCTGGCCCTGATCAGATAACCCGCTAAGATAGGTAAGAACATGATTAATCATCTCTGGGGTAGGCTGGGGTGGTAATTCCTCATCTTGAACCTGCTCATTTTCCCCTTCCTCACCCTCTCTTATTACCTCATCAGTCGGTGGAGGAGTCACTGCTCTATTCCTCGCTAGACCAGGTGTCTGCCCTCTACCTCTAGTGGGCGTCCTCCTGCGACCTCTACCACGACCTCTTGCCACTGCTTCTCCTCGAGTTACAGTCCCAATGGTTGGCTCAGACGCACCCTGTCCTGCCGGTGTTGGTGTTGGCACAGTTGTTGCTCTAGTTCTAACCACCTGCGAAATAGAGTGAGGATGTCAGATACCAATTTGTATCACCTAGATACCAATTTGATCCAAGTAATAGCACGAGAGAAGGAAAGAATGGAGTTTTCCTAAAGTCCTACAGCCTCTTGAAGAAAAGTAAAGGCGTCCCCGTACCGTTCTGCAAGACTCTACAAGACCTGTCCTTGTGTGATGAGATCATTGAACCTAATGCTCTGATACCAAGTTTGTCATGACCCAAAACGAGTCGTGAATGGAACCCACCCTTAACCTACTAGGTGAGCGAACCAACAATTCTAAACCCCAACATTCACCAATAGTTCAACTATGAATAACAAAATATAATGCGGAAGATCCAAAACTTATTAATGTAACCAATTAAATAGGCTTCTAAAGTTTATCAATTTTTATCCTAAAAATCTGAAAGTCATCACATCAAGAACATCTATCCTCAAATTACCAAATCTAAGAGTATTTAAGAAAATGAAACAAGTAAAAAGATGGTCCATGTCCGAAATTCGAAGACATCAAGACGTGAAGGAGAGAATCCAGCACGAGCTAAGAACAATAGCTCACCCAGAACTCTGATGTGCTGAAGACTTGCTAGAGTTAAGGGTGAGTCGAAGTCGATGGCACGCTTGCTGCACTCCACAAAATGACAAGGAAGAAAATACAAGTAGGGGTCAGTACAAGGAATACGTACTGAGTAAGTATCATCGGCCAACTCAAAATAGAAAACAATATATATACTGAAGAATAATATAAAAGCAACTACAATACTTAACAGGTGACAAGCAACAATAACATGAACCATTGACAACAACACCATAATAGGTACACCATCGCTCACCATATTAGCACACCTATGAGGACTCATGCCTCCACTCCATACTCATTTGGGAATTAGGTTCTTTGAAATTGAATATATTAAGATAATTCAGGATTCCTTTCCTTTAATGTTATTATGCCGGAACGTGACACTCCGATCCCATATACCGTGTCGGAACGTGACACTCCGATCCCATATGCTGTGTCGGAACGTGACACTCCGATCCAAGAATACCGTGTCGGAACGTGACACTCCGATCCAAGAATCTCATTATTTTATTTCAGTAAGCCTTCTTTATTCAAGGCGTCAGTTTAATAGAGAGGTTTCAAGATTAGAAATCCAATAGTCTCCTTATATTAGACCAACCACAAACCACACAACCAAACATTCAACCACACAATCAAGTATATAGGAGATTATAACATCACTCAATACATATCGATCGCTATTAAGAGTTTATCTATCACATAGAATTAAACCATAACCTACCTCCACCGAAGAACCGAAACCAAGCAAGCTACCTCTCCAATGCCTTTACCTTCCTCAGTGCCTATGAATCTTCTCGCTGAAGTCTAAGTCGCTTGCTTTCTTCTTTCTTTCCCTCTCTCTCGCTCGTTCTCCTCTCTGCTCTTTTTTATTTTTCTTCTACCAATTCCTTTTACCCTAATTATCATATAATCAATTTTATAAAAATATATGATAAAAGTAACTCACCATTTATTTCCCTACTATCTACTTTAACCCCCAACTAAATAAATTATTAAACTTACCCCACTAATTTCATAATTATAAAAATGAATAGTCCGTAACACCCCTTTAAAATTTAGCGGAAGTCTGACACCGTGTGGGGTTACGCAGATTGTGATAGTTCGTCCTGCAGGTCCGTCACGAAGTTCAGAGAATTAGTCCCAGTGGGGTTACGCAGATTGTGACGGTCCGTCGTACCTGTGACGGTCCGTCCTGCAGGTCCATCACGAAGTTTAGAGAATTAGTCCCAGTACCCAAATTCCAAGAGTTGAAGTGTTTTGGAACGAAGACGCTCGACGGACCGTTGTGCCTATGACGGTTCGTCATACTTGCCGTCGAGGGTAGTGAAGGGAGCAGCAGGAGAATTTTCACAAGTATGGGACGAAGGAGTCCATGACGGTCCGTCGTGACCATGACGATCCGTCGCATGGTCTGTCGACCCAGTAAGTATTTATCAGAAATAATTCTACTACTCAAACCGACTAAATGGTTTGTTACAAGAGGAGAGAGGAGAGCGAGAGAGGGCAAAGAGTGAGAGAGGTTAATTGTATATGTATATCGGTTATATAAATATATATTATACATATGTCTTTGTATATATGACAAGCAAGATTGGGAGAGGGAGGAGAGAGGCGAGCAAGATTGGGAGAGGGAGGAGAGAGGCGAGCAAGATTGGGAGAGGGAGGAGAGTGACGAGCGAGAGAGTGGGAGAGAGGTGAATTGTATATTTATATGGGTTAGATAATTATATATTATACATAGACATTTGTATATATGGAAAGTGAGATTGGGAGAGGGAGGAGAGAGGCGAGCGAGAGAGGGCAAAGAGTGAGAGAGAGGTGAATTCTATATGTATATCGGCTAGATAATTGTATATTATACATATGTATTTGTATATTCGTGTTAATTATACATATACAAACGTGGCTAATTATACAAACTCGAAGTCCGCCCACATAATTAATGTATAATGTTTGTCGACAGTGGTAATTATAATAAATTATAAGTATGATAAGTAATTAAGTAGTATCAGTTTTCTTAACTGCGTAATTTTTTTAATAAAATTTTAATAATTCATATCATTACTTTTTAAACCATCTACATCTCATATGATTAGTATTTTCACTAACATAAAATTTGTTAATACTTTAAATCAATTTTTACTCTACCCATTTATATTCACAAATTCATTAATTTTTATCAAATTTATTTACCAATCAAATTGACCAGCAAATGACCCAAAGTAACAATGTTGGTTCATCTTCTAAGTTATATGAACGAGAAATGAAAGTTCAACATGAGAAAATTGCCTGTACTATATTGTGGAAGGACTATATTAAAGACTAGTACATCAAAACTTATATATATTTAAATTTTTTTATTGAATTAAAGTTTGATCAATAAATATTGTATTATTAAAGAATACTTTTGTGATGTATATATGAGATTTTATAAACTATTATTTATTTGATAAGATTGTATAAATAATTGGGACAATTTTGATAGTTTTACAACTAATGAAAAAACAGAAAATATAAAAAGTCTAAATCGTATGTCCAAGAAAAAATTCAACTTCATCTCGGATTTCAAATCATAATGTCATATCGCATGACAAAATATGCTCTTAGTTTTTGGGTATATATGTATACTAGTTTTTTATGTGTGTGTTGCACGTGATTTCCAATTTCATAATTACATGTTATACTAAATAGTATTGCTTATTTAAGTGAAGATTTGAATAATAAGATTACCAAAAAATAATATTGCAGGTTTCTTTGTGAATGTTCTATGTGAATCGTCATATATATATATATATATATATATATATATATATATATATATATATATCTTATTCACGCAAACCTATATGGATGGTCAATGTAAACTTTTTTAGTTAAAAATAATAATGTATAAATTTATTTCAGTTAGATAAGGTTCAATCATGTAATTAGTCTTATCTCACTAATATTATCTTATAGATAATATTTGTTTTGTATTTTCTTGCCATCTAACCAAATATGTTTTGCATGATGTCATATCATGAACACGTGATGACAAAAGCTAAATTTTATATATCACATATTTACACATTTGTTATGATATTATTTTTTGTTAAAAAAAGAACTCTACACATTTCAAAACAATATATTTTCAAGTTATAAGATCTCGTTAATGTGATAATACATTTGTGACTATATAATACTTTAATTCAAATACAAATACCTACCTAAAAATAAATATATATTTGCATTACTGAAAATGTTTCTCACATAGAATTAGCTATTAAATAAATAATATAAATTTAACTAATACAAACTTTAACTCTCGTTATTACAAGTCATATGAACTTTTCTTCGTGTAAAAAACTAAAATATAAAGAAACAATTAATATGTAAAACAAAAGGACAATGTTTATATAGTAATAATTATTTTGAAGCAAATTTTCTGGGAGTCTAAATCATACAAGTAACATTAATAAACAAAGTCATTCTTTTGTCTTGATCATCAAATACAAATCGTGGCAGTTCTCTAAATTTTAGAAAAAGTTATTCAGAATCATATATCTACATCACAAGAAAATTGTTAACAAAAACAAATAAATGTAGACTACATCATGTAAACTTCATAGATTGAAACATTACATATTAATGTGTATATTAAGGTAAAAAATAATTATTATATCATTAAAATTAGATTATTTTCCTCAAGTATCCGGGGTTATCCGATAAACTTCGAACTCACTCGACAATAATAAATTTTACAAAATAAATTAAAATGCAAAAAGAAGAAGAGTAGAAGATTAGAAAAAATTATGGTTGAAAATGAGAGGAAGCCCCTCTATTTATAGTAACAAATTGTAGTATGGACAAATTTTTTTTGTGTCTTATCTAAAAAATCACGACTTTACCTAGAATTCACAACCTTTTGGAAAATCACAACTTAATGAAAAAGTTACAACTTATTGAAAAAGTCACAACTCATTCTAATTTTTCTTGTAATATTTTTTCTAATCTGTAGCCTCTATTATCTGTCTTGAATTCACATATTTTAAAATGAGATGTTAACTTTTCTAAGTCTAAATTTCCTAGTTTACATCCTTTTCATTTAAACAGTTTATTTATGTTGCTATAACTTATCTCTTTTGCTTTTTCTATTACTAGATCTACTGCAAATTCTTCTTCTAATATTACTTCAATGTTCATTCCTTCTAATGGTACTTCTTTCACGACGCTTTCTTCTTCTATATCTCTCTGAGTTACATAGTTATAATCTGTAAATCTAATCGAGGGCTCACCCTTAGAATTTATGTACATTAGATGAGAATCAGGAATTAAACTTTCTCTTTTCTTAATCATCTAATTTTGCGTATTCTTCAGGATTTATCTTTATAGGTTTTACTAGTTTTATTCCTTTATTTTCCATTAATTCTACTACATCTTTTATTTGTAATTTAAATCTAGTATTACTGTTGTCTGTTGTTTTTCCTAAAAATCCTATGCACATTAGTAGGTTTTTTCCATTTTGCATTTCTTCATATCCTTTAGATTGTATTCCTATTTTAATATGTTTTCCAAATTCTTTTAGAGTCATCATGAAGTCTGGACTTATATAAAATATTCCTCCATTATTTTTCATATCTACCTCAGTTAATCCAATAATTGATTTTTTTAGGTCTGACCATCTGTCATCATATATTACAATTAATATCTTTGTTCCTAAATTTTTTCTAGTTAACCCCTTAACACTTATTATTATTAATCCCATATGCATTAAGTCTTTTCTTATTTTATTTAGTTCTATTAGGGATTCTGAATTTATAAGATTTAGGGATACCGAATTATTTCCTATTACTGATAATTGTTCTTCTCTATAGTGCCTATATAATTGAGATTTGTTGAGGTAATTTATATTATATAAAACTTTAGGGTTTAATAATCTTAATTGACTTTGTTAAAAAAATTGTATATCTTTATCCACATCTATTATTTCATCTAATTGTTGATTGTTTTCTTCCCTAGTTCTTTTATTTAATATTCTTGATATAAAATTATTCTCTATGCTATTTCCGGAGTAGCTTGGTCTAGGTCTTTCTAATCCTTCTTCGTTTCTTGATCTAGCTGAAAAAATGTCCATTTCCTTTGTCTCTTTATTGTTTTTTCTTTTTGTGGAGCGATTTCTATTTTAGCTATTTTTTCTATTAATTCATCTACCTCTGTTATATTTTCTCTTTTTTCTTTAATTTTTTTAATCTATTTTGTTATTTATTTGTAATAACAGTGTTATTATTATATTATTTTGTTTTATGATAACTTGATCTGATTTTGAAGATGGATTAAAATCTTTGTAATTTGTAGGAAGAGTTATTCTTTTTTCGTAGTAGCTTCTTTATGTGTCTCAGTTTCTACTAAGTCTATCATGAAAGAACTTTTTCTTTTAGTAATGCTAATTCTGTTTTAATCTCTTGTATTTTTATAATTAATGTATTATGCAATCAAGAGGGGTGCTTCTTTAGACAATCTGTGAGTCTCACTTTACTCACTATCAAACATCTGTGTCTTTTTTATTATGTGCTATCCATATATTATCTTTAAGGCATGTTTGTTGTTTGTCTAGTTGGCAGTTAGACAAATAAATGCTGCCGATCTATGTTTTGAGGTTGATCTTTTTATTACTCCTAACTCTAATAGTTCTTTAATTTGTATACTAAAATCTTCCAGATCTTGATTAGTTGCTTCTATCGCAACAATTTTTATTATATATTTGGGGTTTATAATGTCTATTTACACACAATTTTGTTATTTTCCCAATGTTTTAAGGGCTTTTCGCCTATTATTTCTATTTGATCTAGGATTTTTATAATACTATCTAAGTCTTGTTGGTTTTTTATTTGAAACTAACTACAATAAAAATAAAATAAAAGCTAAAAATGAGAAGTAGTCTTTCATACTTGATCACAAATCTGGAACAAACATTGAAATTCTATTCAAGCACTTATATAATAAACTTGACTTTAGTAGAAGTCAAAGTGAAACTACTTTGCATGTGAAAGTCACTGTAAGTGAGTCCTTGATTGTCTCAATTTATGTGGATGAAATGTTTGTGACAGCAAGAAAAATTGAACTAATCCAAAGGTTAAAAGATGAAATGGTGAAAATATTTGAAATGACTGATTTTGGAGTCATAAAGTATTTCCTTGGCATGGAAGTGTGACAACCCATAGATGAAATTTTCATGTGCCACTAGAAATACATTTCAGATATTCTAAATAGGTTCAAAATGCAACACTACAGACCAGTGAGTAATTCAATCTCTATTGGTGTGAAGCTTGGCAAGGATGAGGATTCCGAAAAAATGGATGATAGTATGTATAGAAGCTTAATTGACAATCTTCTATATCAAACCGCAAGCAAACCTGATCTTCTGTTTGTTTTAAGTTTTCTCTCTAGGTTCATGCATTCACCTAGAGACACATATCACATCGGCTACAAGATCGTGTTAAAGTATATTAAAGGAACAACCAAGTTCGAAACTTTTTTCCCAGCATCTGTTGAAGTAACTCTGAACCTGGTCGAGTACTCTGATAGTGATTGAGGTGGTAAAGTTGATGTTTCCAGAAGCAACTCTTAATATGTTTTCTGTTTGGAGGCACATTTTAGTTGGAGCTCTAAGAAATAAGAAACTTCATCTCAATCAACAGAAGAAGTTGGGCACATAGTTGTTGCATCTGCTGTTAAACAAGCTATCTATCTAAGGAAGATGTTGAAGGGCTTGGGGCATAAACAAATTACATAGGCTACCAAGATCATGTGAGACAACAACTCAACAGTTTCAATCTCGAAAAACCTTATTTTTTTCATGGTCAAACTAAGCATATCAAGAACTATCATTTTGTTAGAGAAGTCCAACAATCTAATGAAGTGCTTCTTGTTCATTGTTCATCCGAGAACCAACTAGCTGACATTTTTACTAAATTACTACCAAAGGAAATATTTGAAGATCCGAGACAAAGAATTGGTGTTTGTCACAAAAACGTAAAGGGGGAGTGTTAGAGAATTGACAGTTTTTCCAGCTTAGGGTAAATCACATAGCTGTGTACTTTTTCAAAAATAATTACCATATTTGTAAAAACTATTGTTTTTACCATATATGACAATTTGGTTGATTTTAATTAAGGAAAAATTACATAAACAAAGGTCTTTTATTTTATAATTACCAATTTTAAGTATATTTTTAATTTATTACCATTATTGTTAAATTTTATCAATACTTACTTAAAACAATTTTTAAAAAAAAATTGTTCCTTTTTCATATAATTTTTAAACTAACAAAAAATGTTGTCTGTTCGCTCATATCCTCTCTCTCTCTCTCTCTCTTTTCTTTCTACTCTTTCGTCCGAAAATTTAGGGTTTGTTGTTTTTTCTTCCCCATTTTCTGCACAAATTCTAATGGAAGTAGGTAAAGGAAAATTGCCTAGAAAAAGTCCGCGGCTATTTAGTGATGTTGATACTTCGAATCAAAAAATTTACAGAAGAAGTCAAAAGAAGGGTCAAGTTTCATCTCCCAATGCTACGGATGAAGTTAATGACAGTCCAAGTTTTAGTTTGGGAATCTCAGAAGTATCGGGTGAGCAGAAAAAGGAGAAGAACAAGGAGGAGCAGAACAAGAAGCAGAACAAAGGTAAAACAATGAGTTAAATAGGTGAAAAATGTGAAGAAATTGAAAAAAAGATTGTTGATTTGGCATCTACATCGAAGAAAATCGTGGACAGTAATGATAATTTTGAAGATTTACCTCCTCAATTTCAGTCAAAAAATTAAAAAATAAAAATAAACCGGAGAAGAAGAAGCCATTGAAGGATGCAAAAATACGAAATTGATTGTCCAAAAATGTCATTCTACTAGATAGTAGATATCCCGTATGTGATAGTATTGTGAATATATGTCTATGTGTTTTTCTTAGTTAATTGTGGTTTAGGAATGATTGTATATCGATTACTGCCTTGTTTTTGAGATGTGACATGCGGATTTCATCTTTAATTCAACTTTAGTATGTAGTAATACATTATTTTTTAACACTCAAGTATGAATGTGAGATATCAAATTAGAATGTCTTGTGTTGCAATGCTAGCTAGTTCGAGATTGAATTCTGGTGTCTTCAATCTATTAGCCACTTTATATCTCAGGCTTAAGGGATTCATCCTCAAGAAACGACAAGAAGTGAATAGAGTAGGTTTTGCATTTTTTTGATTAATAGGATTTCGTGTGCTGACCATAACTAGTTTGGGATTGAATATCCTAGTGTATTGAATATATAAGAAGATTATATATCGGGCTCACAATGTTTTTCTTAAAAAGTGGCAGGAAGCAAATATGAGAAAATGTTCTATCATATATTTGAAAGGGACAGTGTGTGAGAATCATGTACATCAGTACATGAATATTTCAATACTCTTCCAATGAAGAGCAGTGTTAGACCAGGAAGCTAGCAGACACTTTGAATTTGATATTGTTATCTTAGATCTTGATTTTTGGCTTGGAAGTCTAAGAGAACCGAAAATCACTAGGAGGAAAATTGGTTGAATCACATAGTAAATAGTAGAGGATGAATGTATTTTTACAATTATTATTTTATTCTTGTGAATACGCAGTTAAGACATTTTAAGCTACATCTCCCTCAAAAATATTTTTATACTTTTTGCTCTTTAGAGCTTTCTCTCATCCAATCATTTTCTTGAGATGTAATTTGTGTCTGTTAATTTATTTAATTTTGTTTTTTGGAAAAAGAACTTGGGTGAAATGTTAGGATCTTGAGATGATTGTGTCATACTTCCAAACGCATCAATACATGATAACCCTTTAACTTGATTATTCAATCAAAGATTCATAATTTCAAAACCCCCAAAAGAAGCATGTCAGTATGATTACTATAAGACAACCTTAGATTCTGTTAATTAGAAAAAGCATCAAAGAGATCAGGTATAACACCAACAATACTAGCATTACTAGCATATAAAGATCCCAATTTGTACTTCCAGTTAAACACATAGGGATTTGTCAAGGAGAGATTCTACCATTTTTACTATTGTTTAAAGTTACTAAATTTTTTTACTTAATTGTAAAATATCTCCTTTTTGTCCATTGTTTTGTCTAGAATTAGCGGAAGCTTGCCAAATAGCTGGTAACACATCATATATTTGGAATAATATTATTTCATGTTCTATCTGATCTTTTTCCCTGCACTCAAACATTTTGTTCCAATAGATAACATGGAAATGTAGGTTTAAGTTGCTTTGAAATTTGGTTTTTCGATAGAAAATAGAGCTTTAACTAAATGACAACTAGATAATTGTTTAGGCTGCTTGTGTTGAAGTTGATAAGTTTTGAGTCTAGATTTGGAACTAGAAGTGGTCATTGCTGTAATTCATCTTTAATTCAACTGATTACTATCTTTCTTTGATACATAGTATGTGAAATTCATCTTTAATTTAACTTTAGTATGTAGTAACTCATTTTCAATTCATGTTTAATGCATATGCAGAATCGTAAATTCTGGAAACATCCGAATGTTGTGTATGTTGCGAATAATTGGTCATTTTACACTAATCATAGTGTCATTGACCAAATCAAACTATCTTTATATGATAAACAACTTGAGTTGTTCAATAATATATGTTTTAGTTACTCTCTTGACCTTCGAGAAGCGAGCACACTACTACAAATTATTCATTACCTTGTAAATAGAGAGTTAAAACACACACCGAACGATGTGTTTGCTATTGAAATAAATAATAAGAAGTTATTTTTGGTCTTAGAGAATTTGGAATAGTTACCAACTTAAATTGTGCTAGTGATGACATTCCTATCAATGTTCCCGATTCTAAATGTAGTTTGTTGAGTAGTTATTTTCTTAGAAAAATTACAGTTTCAAAGAGTCATCTACATTCGTTCTTTTTGGATAAAAAAATTAATAGATGATGACTCAATTGTTTCATTGATTGTGCTTTACTTTATTAATGATTTTTTATTTTCATATGAGGACAAAAAATACCAAATTAGTAATAGGTATTTTTACCTTGTGAAAAGTGGAAAATTCAAATCATATCTGTGGGGTTTAGATGACTACAAAAAGTTGTCTCATTCTCTGAGACATGAGCTTAAGTTAACCCATAATACTATAGAATCGATGGCTTGCATCTTGCTCTTCAAGTTTGGATATTTGAGTGTTGTTCAAAAGTTGATGAAGATATAGCTATTCGAGTTCCTGACTCAATTTCAAGAATCTTAAATTGGGAAGACAATTGCTGAATGTCCATGACAAAAATATATTGAGAAATGTCTCTTCATGCCTACAAAAAACAAGGTATTTGTACAAAGTTAATACATTTTATGACATTTTTTAGTTCAACTCAAGTTACTATATCTATTTTTATTTGATTTATTTGGTTTTCAGTTTGAGAACATAGTGGCTAGTGAAGATGATTTATCTAAATTCAGACTTCCTGAACTTCGTGATTACTATGCTAAATTTTGAAATTAGAGTCTCAAGGATCAAGTCATGGTCTAGTAATTTTGACCAATGAAGTTATAGAATTGAGAAAAGAACTTGTAAAGGTATACACAAACTTGACTTTAGGCATTTATTTCAAAATTGTTAAATTTTAATATTTGTGTTAGAATTTGATATCTATTAGGTGAATGAAAATAACAAAGTGCTTGAAGAGAAAATTGATTAGTATTTAATCAAATCAGAGAATTTATGGTGAATTCAAACAAACAATATTGGAGGATATTTCTTTGTTGTTTGCTAAGAGTTGTGGTAACAACTCTGTTATCCGAGAAGTCAGGACACATCCAAGAAGCAGGCTGGCGAGACATTTTCAGGTGGATTAGATTTTAATGGAAGTTTATTTATATTTTCAATACATTTCTGTTATAGTCATAATATACTTTTAATATATAGTCAAGTGACTTCTTCCGGTTCATGTAGAAGTGACAGGAACTCAATATTTCATTTTCTTTTTCATCTTTCTGATCTCTCGGTGGATTACAAAATTGATGTCATATAACAATTTTAATACGTTTTTCTTATAATATGTATTAATTACATATACAACATTCTCTCCCTATGTTAATGCATCCATAAATGAATCAAGAGGGCATGATGCTCATGTTATGGGATCAAATCAAAATGAAGAATATCAAGTGCTTAAAGCATAAGTTGGATTTGTTGACATTGAAAATTTTGAAAAGAGTATCAAGTAAAATAGGTAATGAAGGGTTTTATACAAATATATTACATATTTCATATATTATAGTTCAACTCTATTATTTTAAATGTTCTTGTTATGTACAGATGAAGATGTTGCAGGAATCACTATTGTAAAAGTTCTGTCAGAGGTTATTGCTAATATAAATGGTATTAAATTTCATAATTTCAAATAAACTTTTTTTTTAATTTTAATAACATTATTAAATATTTATTTTGCTTACAGTCCAAGAGACAGATGATGTGAATGCAGTTGGGGCGCAACCTAATGGTAATGTATTCAACAAAGCCAACATAAATAAGTGTTACATTTGTTGATTGTAAATTTATCATTATGTCTATTATATGCAGATGCCTAAGAGAATTGTCAAAAATCTTTGCATACACCTGATGACTTTATTTTTCTTGATGAAGATCTTTCTCAGATCAATAGGACGGAAGAATCTTATCTAAAAAAAAGAGTCTCTATTGATTAAAACAAAAAGAAAGCAACACCGTAGAAACATGACAGAAAGAAAAATCCAAGAAAATTAACAACATCTTCCTTTACACAACATTTCAAATCTGGAGAAACTTTATGTATTACATGTCAGTTTATTAAGACAAAACATCCTTTTTCATATGCAACCGGATGGTATAATGAATCTTAGTTAATCGATTCATTTGCTAAGTGGCTTTATACGTGTACAAAAAAGAGGTAATTCATTTTGAAGTTTTTGGGTTAATTTGTTATATTAAATAACTTACATAATCATATATTATTATAAGTGGGAAGCTCCTAACCTCAAAGTTGAATTACCATTTTACCCTTATTTTACCTCTAAAATAAATTAATATTAATATCTATTTGATTAATTAAATATTAAGTAAAAGTTATATTTAAATTCATGCATCAAATAATATCTTAATGCATCAAATATTCATATACTAATTAAATGTAGATAATAAAGAGTCTAATAACCTTTCAATTTGTAAGATAAGTGGGGGTAAGTGAAGAGTCTATCAAACATACTCACACCACATTATTTATATTCCTTGTGTTAGTCAAGTTTGTAATCATCTTGCATTCTACAGTAGGTTAGTCTACTGTAGAGATCATACTGATTAGAGAAGAGAACTGAACTGAATACCCGATAGATTAGCAGCAAGAACATGGTTATTTATATTGCTGCTAATCTATCGGGTATTCAGTTCAGTTATCTTCTCTAATAAGTATGATCTCTTCTAACCCAATCTCTTCAAAGTGGTGCTCTTTTAGCAGTTTTTTTAACTGAAACTTTTACTTATTCGTGCTCATTTTTATACAATTTAGGGCTTATTTATTGGATGAAGTATCTGCAAGCCATAATCACAATAGATATAGGTTTAATTCACTTGTTAGCGTTTGTGTAATACAACTTTAATTCAGGTTTAATTCACTTGTTAGCATTTGTGTAATATAGCTTTTATTTAGGTTTAATTCACTTGCCTAGTAAAAATTGTTATCTATCTTTTGTGTTCTTGCTGCTAATCTATCGGGTATTCTGTTCAGTTCTCTTCTCTAATCAGTATGATCTCTTCTAACCCACTCTCTTCAAAGTGGTTCTCTTCTAGCAGTTTGTTTAACTGAAACTTTTACTCGTCAATGGTCATTTTTATTCAATTTATGACTTATTTATTGGATGTAGTATCTGCGACCCATAATCAAAATAAATACAAGTTTAATCACTTGTTAGCATTTGAGTAATACAACTTTAATTCAGGTTTAATTCACTTGTTAGAATTTATGCAATATATTAATTCAGATTTAATTCACTTGCCCAGTAAAAATCCTCATCTATCTTTTGTGTTCTTGCTCCTAATCTCGGGTATTCAGTTCTCTTCTCTTCTCTAATTAGTATGATATTTTCTCAGCCACTCTCTTCAAAGCGATGCTCTTCTAGGAGTTTGTTTAACTGAAACTTTTACTTGTCAATGCTCATTTTTATTCAATTTCTGGCTTATTTATTGGGTGCAATATCTCCAAGCTATAATCAGAATAGATACAAGTTTAATTTACTTGTTAGTATTTGTGTTATACAACTTTAATTCAGGTTTAATTCACTTGTTAGAATTTGTTTAATATAGCTTTAATTCATGTTTAATTTACTTGCCTAGTAAAATTGTTCATCTATCTTTTCTATTTTTGCTGCTAATCTATCGGATATTCAGTTCTCTTCTCTTCTCTAATTAGTATGATATTTTCTAACCAACACTCTTCAAAGTGGTGCTCTTGTAGCAATTTGTTTAACTGAAACTTTTACTTTTCGATGGTCATTTTTATTTAATTTCTGACATATTTATTCGGTGCAGTATATGGAAGCTATAATCGCAATAGTTACAACATTAATTCACTTGTTAGTATTTGTGTTATACAACATCAGTTCATATTTATTTCAGGTTTAATTTACTTTCCAAGTTATCATGATCATCTATCTTTTGTGTTCTTGTTGCTCATCTTTGTGGCTTCCTTTTTCTTTTTGCTTATCACACCAACTTGAGTTTTGTGTGTCGAAAGGATGTATATACCCTACATCGTGAACTGTAATGGATAATTGGACTTAAAAAATTTTAAGGTTAGTGTTCAGTATGCTGGTTGTGTAGGTGCTTCCAATGCATTCTTTATATCGTCTTAGGCCTTCGAGAAAAAAGGGGCTGCAAAATAGTAATGATTTGGAAATTTTAAATGTTATTGTTCAGTAGGCTCTGGTCATTTAGGGTGCTTGCATTGAAATTTGGATATCTTTTTTAGTGCTTTGAGATAAAGGGCATTTTTAAATATTATTTGCGCCATTTCTCATGATTTGCCAAGCGATTTGTGTTGGCCTGTTTTACACTTAATTGTTTCTTCTTTCTGTGCTTACAATTGTGGTCTTAAAGTTTTAATTTCTTCTTTTTGTGAAAAAACCTTTGTTTGTTGATTTATGTTGAGGTTTCATTTGGTTCAAGTTCATGTGAGTATCAGACATTCAATTCAGTTCTCTTCTCTAATCAGTATGATCTTTTCTAACCCACTCTCTTCAAAGTGATGCTCTTCTAGAAGATTTGTCTATATGTCTCTCTCTAGTCTTTTCATTTAAGTAATTACTTGTTTAATTCATGCTTAATTCTCTTTTACTAATTTAACTTCATTGTTGTGTAATACACTTTTTAATTATGTGTAGAAAAAAATATGATGCTTTACTTCAATGGACGTTGGGAACCTAGCAACAAATATATTAATGACTTGGAAGATGGTATGTTGATACACACATAATCAACATTTTCCATCCTTGTTTCTGTAATTGCTACACAATTGTCAATAGACACATCAAGTAAAGTTGAAATCAAATATAAAATTGATGAAAATTCTCTCCATTTAAAATTCATAATGATATGGGGGTAAAAGTATATGTTTAAACCAAAAAGGAACATCGAGATATGACAAGATACCCTTTGTGTGTCACAACAACTGAACCAGTAAACTTGGAGACTAATTTTGCACTCATTCCACAATTATGTTCAGACACTTCTGAAGATATGAGGGTTATACACAATTCATACTTCTCTAATACATTCAATGGTATTGGTGAAGTAATAAGGTTTGTTGGATTTTTATCATGTGAGGAAGTTTATGAGCTAGAAGAATTAAAATCATGCATCATTGTTAATCCCAATCACTATTTATTTGAGAAAGATCAGGTGTATAAGAATAAATAAGTCCTCAATAGTGCACTAAAACTACATTTCATTCTTAAGCATTTTCAATGCAAGACAACAAGATCAAGCTCAATTAGGTAAGACCTAAATTCAAGTCACTTTAAATTATTGATAGTATATTAATTTTTTTTCAACATCTATTCGATACAATGTCTAGGAGAAAGCTGTAGTTGGATTTTATGAGCTTCGAGTTTGAACAATCTCAAATATTCAAGATTAGAGAATTTGAAAGCGAGCACGCATGTTTGTTGCTACATAATTCATTATCGAAAAGGCAAGCAACTAAGAGTGTTGTTGGGAGTATTATTGTGGATAAATGTGCTAAATCCGATGTTATTTACACACCAAAAGATATACAACGTGACATGTTAGCTGAATATGGTGTGGGACTCACATATATGCAAGCTTGGAGAGCTAAAGAAGAAGCTCTTGGATTAATCTGGGGTGATCCAATTCAAACATATGCAAAGTTTCCAAGCTACTTTCACATACTAGAGGCAACTTACCCTGGTTCTCATATAAGATTGCACAAATCAGAGGATGACCGTTTATTATATACATTTGTAGTTTTGTTCACTTCGATAAAAGGATGGAAATATTGTAGACCAATTGTAGTTGTTGATGGAACTTTCTTAAAAGGAGCATACAAAGGAACACTAATAACCGCTAATACCTTAGATGCAGCAGGTGAGACTTTCGAATAATACACTAGTGTTTTCTATATTGAATTTCTGAACTATGTATTAAAAGTGAATTTAAATTGCAGTAAAAATGTATTAAAATGTATTGAACAAAGTGTTTTCTATCTCACTGTATTTTGGTGTTGCCCTCAACTCAGGACGCTTATCATAGAACTTGATCACACTTAACTAATATGGTAAAACAACTGAAAGCATCTCAACAATATTTTTTGACCTCCAAATTCACCACACCCCTAGCCGGAAATGAATCATACACCTCCAAAGAACTTTGCCTAATATCAAACACCACAAAAATTCAATGATGATTCTCTTTAATTTTTTGGTGGAATAAGAATATAATCCACTTTACTCCACGAGGTATTTGCAAACAAATGACGTCCACATATATATCGAGAAATATCATCAGAATCTTTTACTTTATAGTTCTTCTTATCCTCATGAGCATCACAAAGTTGAGAAAGAATTAGTAATTTTTGTCTTGAACACACAATTAGTCATCGTGAATCGAACATTACTGTTAGCTTCATATTTTCCTTTCTTTCTTAGGTAATAGAAATGACATCAATATGCTGCAAAAAATTAGAATTGAAATGTAAAAAGTCTCAACAAACAAACATTCAATTAACCTCAAGAAACTCAATATCTTGGAGTTACTTTAATCTCCAAGAAGTTTTCAGTTTGTGTCAACCACGTATAGATAAGATGTTGGAAAAGATAAACACGTGCTCACTAGAAAAATAATTCAGAAAATTACACAACATAGGTAGTCTGACTCTTAGAATGACAAGTGTTATGAATGAAAAATATTGACGTCCAACTAAACTTTATACAACTAACCTCATCACATTGTTGTTCAGAATGTGCCAATTTGAAAAGCCACAGTCTTTCATCTACATTACAAATACCTAATTCAAATGCTGGCCTGATAATATTAAGAGCATCTGTGCAAGGTTTCTTTCCCCTATCAAAACAGAAAAAACAATTAAAACATATATACTTAGAAACGGGAAAACAACAAATAAAAAAAGAAACTAAAGAAGAGTGAATTAAGAAAATTGTATCTTTATGAATTAGAGGTAACAAATGTTCCATAGGTTGAACTAAGCTTGTATATATTATGAATTATGTAAATTATTCAATATAATAATTTAACCAAAAAATATCAAAATGAATTACTTCTTTTTTGTACCTGCATAAAGCCACTTAGTGAAAGAATTGATCAAATCAGATTCATTATCTCCTCTGGTTGCATATGAAAAAGGATGTTTTGTCTTAAAAAATTGACGTGTAACACATAAAGTTTCTCTAGATTCGAAATTTTGTGTGAAGGAAGATGTTATTAATTTTTCTAAATTTTTCTTTCTGCCATGTTTCTTCGGTGTCGCTTTCTTTTTGTTTTGATCAATAGGGGATCTTCTTTTTAGATAAGATTCTTCCGTCATATTGATTTGAGAAAGATCTTCATCAATAAAAATAAAGTCATCAAGAGTATGTAAAGGTTTTTAACAATCCTTTGATGCATCTGCATATAATAGACATATTGATTAATTTACAATCAACTGATGCAACATTTATTTATGTTGATTTTGTTGGCTACATTACCATCAGGTTGCGCCCCAACTGTATTCACATCAACTACCTCTTGGACTGTAAGCAAAATAAATATTTTAATAATGTTATTAAAATAAAACGAAAGATGTTTATTTGAAGTTAAGAAAATTGATACCATTTATATCAGAAACAATCTCTTACAGATCATCCGGTGTGTGTTTTAACTCTCTATTTACAAGGCAGTGGATAACTTGTGTGCTCGTTTTTTTAAGGTCAAGAAAGTAACCAAAACATGTATTCCTGAACAACTCAAGTTGTTTATCAGATAAAGATAGTTTGATTTGGTCATTTACAATATGATTAGTGTAAGATGACCACCTACTCTCAACATACACAACATTCGAATGTTTTCAAAATTTATGATCCTGCATATGCATTAAACATGAATTAAAAATGTGTTACTGCATGCTAAAGTTGAATTAAAGATGAATTACAATAATGACCACTTCTGGTTCCAAATCTAGATACAAAGCTTATCAACTTCAACACAAACAGCTTAAACAGTGATCAAGTTGTCATATAGTTAAAGCTCTATTTTCCATCTAAAAAACAACATCGAAAGCAACTTAAACCTACATTTTCACGTTATCCATTAGAACAAAACATTGAGTACGGGGAAAAAGTTCAAATAGAACATGAAACAATGTTATTCCAAATATATGATGTGTTGTCTTATTCAGCTTTTTCATTTGTTTTCAAATTAACACGAACAAGTGTTACTAGCTATTTGACAAGCTCCCGCTAATTCTAGACAAAAAATGGACAAAGAGAAGATATTTTGCAATTAAGTAAAACAGAAATACTTGGTCAAACTATTTCCTTTTGGGGGTTCCCAGTTTAGTAAATTTAAGTATTAGTGAAAATGGTACTCTCTCCTTGGTAAATCCCTATGTATTTAACTGAAAGTACAAATTTGGGATCTTTATATGCTAGGAATGCTAGTATTGTTAGTGTTATTCATGATTTCTTTGATGTTTTTCCTAATTAACAAAATTTAAGGTTGTCTTGTAATAATCATACTGGCCTGCTTCTTTTGGGGGTTTTGAAATTATGAATCTTTGGTCGAATAATCAACTTAAAAGGGTTCTCATGTAGTAGTATTGATGTGATTGGGAGTATGACACAATTGTCTCAAGATCCCGACATCTCATCCAAGTTACATCTCAAGAAAATGTCCGGACGAGAGAAAGCCCTGAAAAACAAAAAGTAGAAAAAATGCTTTTGAGGGAGCTGTAGCTTGAAATATCTCAACTACGTATTTACAAAAATAAAAGAATAGATGTACAAACATATTCATCCTGTGATTCAACCACTTTGCTGCTAGTGCTTTCATTTCTCTAAGACTTTCAAGCCACAAATCAAAATCTAAGATAACAATGTCAAATTCAAAGCGAGTTCTAGCTTTTTGCTATAGTACTACTCTTCATTGGAAGAGTATTGAAATAGTCATGTACTAATATACATGATTCCCACACACATTGTCCCTTTCAAATAATATGATGGAACATTTGCTAATATTGCTTCCTTCCACTTTTTAAGAAGAACATTATGAGCTGGCCTAAGTCATCTGTAGCCCCTTAAAGTTGTCTGCATAATTCATTTAGACACCTTAACTAGGACCTATACCTATTGAAAACCTCTACCCTCTAGAATTTGAACCATTTAAACACTTTATGCAGATGTGGCATAAGAAGTGTGATGCACGCTTGGTAAGCGTGTGAAATCGTAATTTTAACATTTTCCTTTTTATCTTTCAATTTTTTCTTTTTTTTTCCTTTTTATTTTTCTATATTTTCTTTTTCTCTCTCTTTTTTAAAAAAAAAAAAACAATCTTGTATTTTTGCAGAATACTCTCGTCATTTCTGCAGCCATTCTTGAAAACAATTTGATGTCACTTTTTTCTTATATGAATTTCCATTTTTTTGTTCTTAATTTTGTTTAATTTATTTTCTTATCATTATATTATTAATTCTGTAGATGTAGAAAGAACTTCCCTTTTTTTCCGAAAAATAAAGATCAATATCAGCGGTTCTTTACCGAAAAAAATGAAGATATAAATCTACATCTTCTTCGCTAAAAAAATGGAGACCAACAATGGTGAAGAAGGGTGAGTATTAGGAAAAGGAAGAAAGGGACATTGGGATTGGGATGCAATGGGAGGTGGGTGAGAGGTGTATAATTTTTTTTAAAAAAAATAAGTTGGGAAACTTTTCTTTTTAATTTTTGACTTATTTATATTAAGAAATTATAATTATATTTCTTTTAAATTAAAATGTCACATGTCTTTATTTGATTTGCTATATTGACACATCATATGCATGTGTATCACACGCACTTCCTTTTTTTACCCAGTGTCTATTAAAATGTTCAATAGGTATTTATATTTTAAGATTGAAGTGTCTAATAGGAAATAGGGTCTGTTAAGGTGTCTAAATGAATTATGCGGACAACTTTAAGGGGCCACACATGATTTCGGCCTTATGAGCCCAATATATAACTTCCTAATATATTCAATATACTACAACACTCAATCCCAAACTAGTTAACGTCAGCACTCCGGATCCTATCAGTCAACAAATGCAAAACCTGCTCTATTCACTTCCTGTCATTTCTTCAGAGGATGAATCCATTAAGCCTGAGATATAAAGCTACTAATAGATTCAAGACATCAGGACTCAATCTCAAACTAACTAGCATTGCAACAGAAGGAATCCTAATTTAACATCTAGCGTTCATATTTGAGTGTCTAAAAATAGTGTATTACTACATGATAAAGTTGAATTAAAGATGAAATCCACATACCACATCTCAAAAACAAGGAAGTAATCGGTATACAATCATTCCTAAACAACAACTAACTAAGAAAAACACATAGACATAAATTCAAAATACTACCACATACCGGATATCTACTCTCTAGTAGAATGACATTTTTGGGCAATCAATTTCGTGTTTTTGCATCCTTCACTGGCTTCTTATTCTCTGGTCCATCTTTATTTTTAAATTTTTGACTGATTCAGGAGGTAAATCCTCAAAATCGTCATCACTGTCCACGATTTTCTTCGACGTAGATGCCAAATCAACATTTTTTTTTTGATTTCTTCACCTTTTTCACTTCTTTAACTCATTTTTTTAACCTTTGTTCTGCTTCTTGTTCTGCTCACCTGATACTTCTGAGATTTTCAAACTAAAACTTGGACCGTCATTAACTTCATCTGTACCGGTAGGAGATGAAACTTGACCCTTCTTTCGACTTCTTACATAAACTTTCTGATTCGAAGTATCAACATCACTAAATAGCTGTGGACTTCTTCTAAGCGATTTTCCTTTACCTTCTTCCATTAGAATTTGTGCAGAAAAATGAGGAAGAAAGAACAACAAACCCTTGACTTTCGGACAAAAGAGTAAGAAAGAAAAGAGAGAGAGGATATGAGCGAACATGCAACACTTTTTTGCTTAGTTTAAAAATTATATGAAAAAGGAAAAAAAATTGAAATTGTTTTAAGTATTGCTAAAAGTTGATTAAAAAAGGTAATAAATTAAAAGCATATTTAAAATTGGTAATTATAAAATAAAAGACCTTTGTTTATGTAATTTTTCCATTTTCTTTACTTATTTTAGTTTAGTACTTCCTATTTTCTAGTTAGACTCACTCAACTTTAGTGGCGCTTTTATGGTTGGTAATGACACATGTTTTTATCCACTTCTCCACTTTGTAAGTGGCTACTAGATAGACAATGGTTAGGTCTTTTCCTTTGTGTAAATTCAATATTTCTGCAAATTAATGAATAGCTGGAATTTCATAAGTTCACTAAAATGTTTTTCTTCAATTCAGTTTCTTGAAATCGATAACCAAAACAAGGAAAAAGCAACGGTTGTTTAACTTTCAGAACATTCAAACTAATGAGTCCTAAATCATTTTATAACAGTTAAATGATATGAGTTTTTAAGTACAATCTAGAAAGTTTCATAAAGTTTGATGTTAAGTATTCCAACTACAACTATCATGACACGAAAAATACAAAATAGACTTTGCGTGGCACATGTATTTCAACCATTTGTGGCTGATCGTTCAAATCCAACATCAAGGACAATATGGAGTCACAAATTGCAAGACCACAAAGGTTTACCGTTCCATTCGTAAAGGAAAAAAAAACAAAGAGCAAGACAACAATTATCTAAGAATAAGATGAATGAACTTGTGAATGCGGTAAAAACTTCATCAGCATTATAAGGTGATTCAATAAGAAAATTATAAAAGTTAAGGGCAAAAGTAATAAGTGAAAAAGAATTACAATATTATGAGTTTGCATCTGTGTTGGCGGTCACTGTATATCTGTTCCTCACTTATTCCTGCTCATCTAGCTTTCAACAGATGGAAAGGCATTGAATAAGTCAACGGGTTGAGGCAGTGCCAAATGACTATGGCGATAAGTTTGTTACTTTAACTGGATCAGTGCAAAGATTTCCAGGCTATAAGACGAAGGATTTCAATTCAGATGTGGTGTGCAAAGAAGACATATGGACACTTGACTGCACTCATCACTTTGATACAGGGGACCAACAAAAAATTTGACGCTAAAACTGCCTTTCACCAAAATATATTAGTATGGGCCTTTTCGAGAAAGCTAATTCTCACACCATATATGTCATGCCAACCTGCATTAAATGCGAGTGTGGTACACTCAAATTGGCAATTTCCCTCCTGCAATTCTTTCTAAGGAAAGCATAGAAGTAATTTATGAAAAGCTTCTTAATGAACCAGGAACTTTTCTTTGCCCTAATATTTCCATGACCAAGGAGGTAAACCACACCGGATTCTTTGGCCTTGCGTAAGAATGAGAGCTCCTTCTCAAAGGACTGTTCAGCATCTGTCAAGAGCGACTCCAACGAAGGGCCAGCCTTCAGCTCTTCTGAAATGCTTTCTTCCACAACTGCCTTGCCGGTGTCCTTAAAATCAGACAAGAGAGGAACACCAAGTGAGTAAACACTCCCATTGGGAGCAATAAGGACCCTTGAAAAGGCATGCTCTTCTTCCGAGTCTGATTCATCATTGCCATCACTTTCAAGTGACCGCTCCTGAGCATCTCTACGAATGAACTTCTCTAGACTTTCAATCAGTAGCTGCTCAAAAGCCTGCTGGTTTTCTTTGCGAACATCCTTGTAACCGTATCTGTCATTCAAGAATTCCGACCAAAATATTAGTAGCCAAGTTCCATGGCAAATCAAACACCAAAAGCAGCAAAGAAAATGCATCCATACAAAGTAAACTATGGAAAACTCGAAACATAAATCATTGGTCCAAATAGAATCATGACAGAAGCACTGCCCATAGTAGTTAGGCAATTTAACAACCTGTTTGCAGACAAAATTAGGTATCACAACACAGGCAGGTTCCGGTTTCTCACAGTTAACTGTCCAAATTCCACATCTATTTACAGATATCAACTGTCATGCAGCAGACCTTTTTGTAAAATTTATACTAAGTTCTCCTTAGCTACGTAAATCAGACCACCTAGTCTAAACAAACAAATAGAAATGAAAATAAATTAGCATGCTTACCTGGCAATACAACGAAATATGTGGTAGCCTCTGGGGCAGACGCGGCGAAACAGGAACCTTTCATTCTGAGGTACTACAGGAACAGGAATGTACTTTATACAAACAAAAATTATCATTGAATGAACAGCAGGAAGAGTGGTGAGAAAATGTCCAAATATAGCTGGTATGCCCTTTGCCAGTTCATTATAAAGCAAGCCAATTCCAGGTGCTCTGATTGTTCCAAGGTTTGGGCCTAGTTCACGTAGCAAATCCATAGACATCTTTTGCTTGACTTCAGTTTCATACTTCAGCTTG
This sequence comes from Solanum lycopersicum, assembly GCF_036512215.1. Taxonomy (NCBI): domain Eukaryota; kingdom Viridiplantae; phylum Streptophyta; class Magnoliopsida; order Solanales; family Solanaceae; genus Solanum; species Solanum lycopersicum. The sequence continues at coordinate 38,845,579 of NC_090809.1, read as the reverse complement.
CTCCCATAGTTCCATATGTACATAATAAAAAACAAGACAACAGCGAAAACCAGAATGATCCAACTTCCATCTCCCACACTCCATAAAACTGATGAGAAAAATATTAACTCCAATCCCAAGAAGATAACAACAAAGCTAAGCACAATAATGATATTGATCTGCCATATCAGAAGCATGACAATAGTAACTAGTATCGTTGTCATCATCATCACACCAAGCTCGGCTATTCCTGTGAGACAGCACATGCATCAGACTAGGAAGTCTAGAACAAGCCAGTCTAAATCTTCATCTAATTATGCAGTCTAGAAAGCAACAGCATATCCAGTGTAATCCTATAAAGTGGGGTCTGGGGAGGGTAAAGTGTGCCCTACTTGAGAGGTAGAGAGACTATTTCCGATAGACCCTCAGCTCGAGGAAACAAAACAGTCCAAAGCAGTATAGAGAAAGAAATAGCGGAAATGAAGAAGTAACGGCAAAATACTACAGACAAACTTACAAATCATCCTTAACAATAGTCATAACAAAATAAAACAATAATGGAAGTACAAATATCAACCAATAGTAACCAAACTCAAAGGAAAACAAACTATAACAGTAACATACCACTAATAGTATGACTAATAGCACACAAGGATAAGTGAGGCAATGTTTAACTATCTAGCTAATCTTCTATCTTAATCCTTGTCCTCCATAGCATCCTATCTATGATCATGTCCTCCGTAAGTTGGCGTTCTGTCATGTCCGGTCTAATCACCTCCTCAATACTTATTCGTGCTACCTCTCCCTCTCTTGAAACCATCCATATCTAACCTCTCAGGCCTCCACACTTGGGCATCCATGCCTCTCCATTGCACATTCTTGAACCATCTCAGCCTCGTTTCCCGCATCTTGTCCTCTATCGAGTTCACTCCTACCTTGTCCCAGATATCGTCATTCCTAATTTTTTTCTCTTCTTGTATGCACACATCGATCTCAGCATCCTCATCTCCGAAACTTGCATATTTTGAAAATGGGAGTTATTGACTAACCAACTCCATATACAACTAGTCTAACCACCGCTTTGTAGATTTTTCCTTTAAATTTAGGTGGTATCTTCTTATCACACTGGACTACGGATGCGAATCTCCAATTCATCCACCCTGCACCATGACATATGACATCATCATCAATCTCTCCATTTGTTGGATAATAGACCGAAGATACTTGAAACTTCCTCCCTTTTGAATAATCTGTGTATCACTAGCCATACTTCCAGCCAGCCTCAGGCATTACATTACTTAACTTGCACTACAGGTAATTTGTCTTGGTTCTAATCAGCCTGAACCCATTAGACTCCACTAAAATTGAAAGAATCCCACTGTTTTACTAGTCAAACTGATCAGGACCTCTAAATTGCAATCCAACTATCAAAGCAACATATGAGTATTCTTTTGCTATCTTACCTAACAGGCAAAAACCCTATATCTTAAGTACTTTCAGTTTCCTCACGCACAAATAAATGGTCATTACATGTTACTATATCCTGTGGAACTAATTGGAACAATACACTTAGATATATTTAGATGATTAGATCCTTGTTTAACAACTGATAAGTATAGAGTCATGACCTGCAAGTTGAATATTATTTCCTCCATCCCATTTCCAAAACACATTTGACTTCACATACATCGAAAACTGAACAAGATCAAGTGCATAGATTTAAATTGTACGACTAAGACTACCAAAATAAAATAAAATTGAAGGACAAGAAATTGAAGTTTAGGTTGTTTTTCTTTTTCTAATGGATGCCTTTTTATCTGTCTTTCTTTTCTGGTAAATGCACTCACAAAATTCTATTTCTCTAAAGGTGTTGTTGACCTTTTAAAGGATTTCTTTTGAATGCTCCCCTCAATGATTATCTACATGCCAGCTTCTAGCTAAGTAACACTTCTGTCCTAACTAATTGAAACTTGGTGATGACAAAGATCAAATAACTGAACAGAACAAAATTATAATTGCTAAAGGGATCAAAAGTTCAAAACTGCAGCAGTGTGAGATCTCAACTCTCTTGTCAGTATTTTTGCATTAAGTTCATCAGATGTCTGATCAGTCAGATGGGGCAGTGAATCTGATATTTGTTGACCTAGATAGGACCCAGTGGGTTAATATGGCGTATTAGAGAATGGTAGATATGGAAGACCGCTGATGGAACTGGAGGTTCTGACAATTGGAGTAGGTGAGGTAGATTTTAGGGATCAGGAGAACAAATGAATTGATAATTGAATCTATTTCATTAAAAACTGGATTTGGGACAGTTAGAAGCTCAAATGTAAAGGGAGGAAAAACAAGAAAATTTGGATAAAGATGCACCCTATCAAAAATTGTTCCTGAGATTAAGAAAGAAGTCGACCATAACACCAAAAAGGCCAAGATGAAATTCTTTCGGAAATCTAATGAGATTGCTATGTCCACAAAATGAATAGAAGTTGTGCAAATTGTAACATATGATTGAAGGAAGTCATCTAATAGGAAATCTAGAACTTGACCTCTTCACATCTTTTAACTTCTTTTCTGTCAGTTGTATCATTTTTTTATTTATTTATTGTACAAATAGGTAGGTTAAGGTTTTTTTATTTTAATATTGTATCAATATAATAGTTAATTATTATTTAGTTTAAATTATATTTAAACAGGTTCAAATGTGTGTACTTTATACTCATTCAGATACTAAAAAACAAATAGTCTATTATTTTGTGTTCAGATCTCAAAACAACAACTTGATATTTAGATGTTCATTCAGATTCAGATATCTTAATCTCAATGGAAACAAATGAACCTTACTGAAAAATAAATATCAAGACCTTCAACATATGCACCAGATACATCCAAGTAGTAATAGGGGAAAAAACCACAAGAAAGGAACCAAAAGTAGAAGCAAAGACATTACTAAGTTCTAATGAACAAGGAACCAGGCATTACCATAAGCATTTCCTATCTCATATATGCTTGAGATAGAACAAACCATCACCAAGGACAATGCAAGAAGAAACCAGTTCATCACCGGGATATATATCTGACCCATGAACTTCCGAGATGTATGAATAATTTTAAGGCGAGGGAAGCAGCCGAGGGCTGTGGATTGTTTAATGCAAGAGAAAGTTGCGGTGGTCATCGCTCTACTGGCTATCAATGCAGCTACATTAGCAATCAAGAAGATGGGCCAGAATACTCCACCTGCATCATGATTAGAAATTTTCACTTAAAAAACTGGTTTTTTACTCCTTTTGGATTCATTAACTTATATCTCCGAAAGCATAGAGATCAAGGATTATTTGCAAGTAAAATTAAATTGAAAATAAGTGTTATCATTTTTTCTCATAGCAAGTAAACAGGGGCTATCAGGGTAAGAACAGAACCAGAAATTTACTTGGCACAGAAGAGAAGAAAGCCTGTGTTGTGTCGGCATGGTTCTCCATAAGATACGCAGCTTGACCAAGGTAACCCAACAGAAGGCATGGCAGCACAAGGAACACAAAGGTAAGCTGTAAATAAGAAGTTTGATACTCAATAAATTTTTTCAAATCATAAAAAGAAATAAAAAATTATCAAGAATATAAAAGGGGTAGGTATAATTATATCGATACACCTCCCAACTCCCACTCCAATCCCAACCCAGCCACAAATTCTATCACCAGATCTGCTGCTGCATACCTGGACTGATCTCACAGAAAAATAACAAAGATCTGCAAACATTGCCTCGGAACCTGAGTTTTAGAAATGATGATCAGCTTCATATCCCAGTAAGTTAAGAGAAATAATGATATTATAGAACAAAAAAGTTAACCCCCCCTAAAAGAAGAAGATTGAGGAATTATAAATATTCTTAAAATTCATGGAGAAAAAGAAGAAGAGAATTGCGAAAAAATGCTTACAGACACACACAGAAGTATATTTCTTCGGAAGGCCAAGAAAATGTCAACAGTTAAGAAAGACATGTGATATAAAAGGTGAGTATAAGGTGCCGTCATCCAAGTGGAGAAAACGCATCAAGAAATTACAATGGCTAATATCAATGCCAAGTGGCAACGTTAAGCAATTGACCTATCTCTCAAAAGAGAGGTGGAGAGTCAAAATTTATCTGACGCATGTTTCATCTGCATAGTTGTCCTAAACATTTAAGTGTACATTTTGGCAAAGAAAATGGAAGAGCTGCACCTAACTTTGTTAGACCAAACCCTAAAACTTAGTTCTTGAAACAGAAGGTTTTCCCAGTACACAATCACAAATGGACAATGCAAGAACAAATGGAGAGTAGCATTCAGTTATGGGTTTACCCCAAGACCACAAACCGACCCAGAGACAAGCTTAATCACCTTTTGTTGCATATAGTAAACCAAATCTCAAAGCTTTTATTGGAATTCATTGCCTGTTTGGCCAAGCTTTTGGGAAGCCAAAACTGTTTCTTTTTTTTTCTTTTTTTTTGATAATGGTAACTTTGCTTCTATATATCCCCAGGTATACTACAACCATAGTGTAGTACCCCGTCAAAAGTATTACAACTTACAACTTGTAATTCAGTTCTGTACCTTGCAAAAAGTTTAAAACATCACAAATATCTTCTGTTTGAGCTAGTAGTTTTTGCTCACACCAAAAATAATAAAGGCCTAAACAATTCATTTTAAGATTATGAATGTTGTTTTGAGTCCCCTCGAAGCACCTTTTGTTCCTCTCAATCCAAATTGACTACCAAATACATGCTGGGACGATCTTCCATTTTTCTTCCTTCTTGCTCACATTACCATCCATATTCCACATCTTAGGACGTCTGCAATGCTTCCAGGTTTCACCAAACTAATCCCTTTCCAACCGATGAACATCCTCCGAAGCTGATCTGTCCATTTGCAGTGCAAAAAAAGATGGTTAATTGTCTTAGCTTCTTCCCACATAAAAAACAGCTAGCGGTTAGTTGGTGACCCCTTTGTTCAGGTTATCATGAGTTAACACTGCTTCTTTGGCCAGGAGCCAGATGAAACAGTTAACTTTGTAGGGAATTTTGGGTTTCCATATCATCTTCCAAGGCCAATCTCTTTCCTTCACCACTTCTACATTTAGCTCCCTACATGCAGATTTGACAGAAAAAATTCCCTTACTGTTTCTGTTTCATTCTAGTCTGTCCACTTCGTCACTCAGATTGTTGAAACTTGCTACTGAGCTATAGAATTCTGTTATCCTCCCAATCTCCCAATCATTCAGATATAAAGAGCTTATTTCAGAGTTAAGGTGTTTTACCAAAGTTTTAGGAAAAAAAGTGTATTTGAGTTGTGGCAGAAGCTATCTTTCATAAGCTGAAAAAAAGTAAATTTTCCCCGAAGCAGTTTAGATCCTTCACCAAGAAAAATAACTGCTTTGATATTGACAAAGGTGCTTTAAAAATAGGTTGACAAAGCACAAACTACTACTCTCCAAAAGTACCAAACACAAACTACTTGTTGAATTTTACTTTTGTAACTGCAGTAATTTAAGTCTAGGTTTAGGAAAAATTTGAAATTTAATTTTCCTAGGTTATTTTAGTTATTGATAAATTTTAGCTTTTTTGAATTTTGAATAGCAGATTTTCTGCATATGATGTGCTCAAAATGGCTATTTAAAGCCCTCCCATACTTCTTACATTATTGAGACATTTTAATGAATACTTTTTGCAGCCCCGTCTTCTAAAAAACCAACACTACTACTCTCCAGAAGTACCTTTTTAAAACACTTCTGACAAAAAGCATTTTTAGAAATAAGCAAATTTTGAAACCTCGACTAAACAAGCTAACCTTCCAAAAGTTAAAGGCCAAAGGAAAGCACTTGAAAAAAAGGGTTAGGACAATAAAGGAGAAAATGATTAAATGTGAATAGCCCTGATTGCTCTAGACAATAACTTAAGAAGGCCTAGACAGGTGAAGATTCAAAACGACTATCTAGTTCAAATGATATTGTTATACCTTCGTGTTTCACACGCCCATTTTAAAGAATGATTTCAATTCTTGAGATTCTATTTCATATCGCCCAATGATTGGCAACTCAAAGGCCACATCCACTTCCTTTCTGTTGAAATGTACAACAGGTATAACAATCCACGAATCATGCACAGTTGAACTCGAAAGTGCATTGCCCATGAAGCTTGCCTTAGGCAAATCTTACATCCCAATGGGATTACAAAGTAAGGGATCATAAAAGCGCCAGTTTAGGATTCAACTGTGCTTTTTTGGATAAAACCGAAGGGGAACGAAAGCGTGAGGCCCTAAAGGACCAAAGGTTGGATCAAAGAGGACAATACCATGGCATTTGGGCTAGAGTCGTTACAAGCGGTATCAAGGCTGGTACCTCCACTTGTACAGCGGTGAAGCAAACCTAAGTGAGGACTGAGGATGCAGAATCTCTCAGGATGTGAGCCAAACAGCCTGTAGATCGTTGATTCTTAAATTTGAAAGGGAGTTTGCCGTAAAGTTTACCTTGGGTAGATCACACATCAAAATGGGAGGGAAAAGTTAGTGATCAAATGAAAAGCTCAGGATTTAGTAAAAACCAAGGGGAAAAAACGGTGAGGCTACAAAAGTTGAGCCATAGCAAACAATACCTTGGAAGTTGGGCTAGGCTGTTACAACAGGTCACATAATTTTACTTAACGCTTGATTAAATTTGCTCAACCTACAATAGAAAAAGTTACAATATGCAGATTGGATTTCTATGCAATCAGAGGTGTAGCTTTGTAGTCAATAAAGTGGAAGGAAAACTGGTGAGGTCTCAAGTTCTAATTCCAGCGAAGGCAAAAAAGATAAGGTAATTTCTTCTCACTTGCTTAAGGCTTAGTTGATATAGTTACCCAATACATGTGTTGGTGAGGTAGCATGTACCTAGTGGAATAGTTGAGATGAGCACAAGCTGGCCCGGATATTGTCATAAAAAAAAAAGGATCCCTACAAAAAATTAAGGAATGGGGTAACGACATTTGAACCAAAGAACTATCATTATCGAGTAACACGAATAAAACCAGCATGATGCATTACAGAGACCTCCAAGTTTAAGTATTGACTAGCATAAGGCACCAGGTTCACAAGAATCATCTATTCTTTTAATAACCGAGAATTTCGACTATAACCTGCCTTTTGGACCAATCACAGCCTTCTAAACTCAGTGGATAACGGACACGCCCCTCTACCTTTGTCCACTAAAATACCGGGCTTTGCTTTGCATGGTATGGGGCTTGAACCTGCGATCTAAGCGACAAATCCTCCACCTTTTGCCACTCGAGCTAGACCTTGGGGGTCTATTTTTTGGAATTATACTTCCACATATTATGCATATACAATGTGAAGATCAAATAGAGAGACTTGACTAAGGACAAGACTCAAAAATTGGGGGAAAACTTGTTGGCAATGGGAGCCTGGAGGAGCAGCAGAGATGCGAGTTGTATGAGGTCTGCGACAACGACTTGCATTAGAGAGGCAAGAGAAGTGCTAGGGATCTCGAGAGGTTACCTTGGTAGACATAAGGGGAACTGGTGGTGGAATGAAGAGGTTCAAGGGAAAGTGGAAGCTAAGAAAGTGGCGTATGTGAAGCTAGTGGAGAGCAAGGACGAAGAGAATAAAATGATGAACAAATAGGTATAAGAAGGTGAATAAGGGACAGGTGAAGTTGGTGGTTACAATAGCAAAGACGACGATATTTGGACGTTTGTATGAAGACTTCGGGACAAAGGAGTTGTAGAGACTAGACAAGGTGAGAGAGAGAAAGGCAAATGACTTGGACCAAGTGAAGTGCATCAAAGACAAGGAAGGCGTAGTATTGGCGGACGAGGCACATATTAAATAGAAGGCAAAGTTACTTCCATAAACTCGTGAATGAAGATGGGACATGAACATTGTTCTTGGTGATCTAGACCACTCTGAGAGTTACTGAGATTTTGGGTGTTGCAGGTGTTTAAGGGTTGAGGATGTGGAGGAGGCTATGAGAAGGTAAATAGGGAAACAAATGTCGGGCCATACCAAATCCAGATGGAATTTTGGAAGAACCCGAGCAAGGCAGGCTTAGGGTAGCTTACTAGGTTATTTAATACCATTTTTAAAATGACGAAGATGCAAGAAAATGGAAGTGGAGTATGGCCATTCTATTGTATAAGAACAAGAGGATATCAAAAACTGCAGCAATTATAGGAATATAACATTTCTAAGCCACACTAATATAGTTTGGGAGAGACTGGTGGAAGCTAGGTTTAGGTTGAGTGTGTCTATTTCAAAGAACCATTTTGGATTCATATGAAGGAAATTAACTATAAAAGTCATTCACCATGTGAGGAGGTTGGTAGAGCAGTGTAGAAAGAGAAAAGAGGGACTTGCATATGGTGTTCATAGACCTTAAAAAACATACGGAAAAAGGCCTAAAATACCCTCGAAGTATTGAAAATGGTACAAAATTACCCTCCATCCACCTATTGGTTTCAAAATGCCCTTCTCATCCACCTATTGGCTCCAAAATACCCTTGTCATCCACCTTTGAGTTCAAAATTGACCACTTATTTAACTGAACTGTTTTAAAATTAAACTATTTAAATATTTTTTAAAATATTTTGCGTTCAACTATTGGTTACAATTTAATTTATTAATATAACTTATAAACCAACTCATTACCCACTCATTCCAACTAAAATCACCCAATTCATAAATCAATTATAATATCACAATCTCCATAAAACTACTAAAACACGACAAAACTTATAGATTCCTAAAAATGTCATTCAAAATTATTTGAGTCTAAGTCAAAGCCTCAATTAAATTTAGATTGAGTCGCTTATTTAGGAGGACACTTTCAATAAGATTCTCTTTCAGATTGAATTAGAATTTTATGAAAGGAAAAGAAGTAGTACATCCCGAATTAACTCATGTACTTTTTTTTAATATAATTTTATAAATATTTTTACTTTTTTAAAAAACAATATATTATTTTGAAAAAAAGTTACCTATGAAGTAACATCACATAATTGAGACGAACGAATAATTAAGATAAGCATAGTCACACTTTTAAGTTTATCAGTAATTTTTATTTAAACACTTGAATGTATGATAATTACTTCTATAAATATTTTCTCCTCCAATTTTTAAAACCACTCATTGGTTGTAGCTTTCCTGTTGTTGCATTAATAATATGACGGGTTTATTAATTTGGAGGGCCGTAATTAGTAATGGGTGGGTAGTGGATTGATTTATAAATAATACTAACAAGTTAAATTATAACAAATAATTGAGTTTTCATGTATTTAAAAAAATATTTAAATAGTTTAAATTTAAAATCGTTAAATAAGTGGTCAATTTTGAATCAAAAGGTGGATGACAAGGGTATTTTTGAGCCATTAGATGGATGGGAAGGATATTTTGGAGCCAATAGGTGGATGAAGGGTAATTTTTTACCATTTTCAATACTTTGAGGGTATTTTAGGCCCTTTTCTGAAAAACATATGACAGTCCCAAGACAGGTTCTCTAGCGATACTTGGAGGCTAGAAGTGTGTCAGTATCTTACGCTAGGGTGACTAAGGATATGTATTATGGTGCTAAGACCCGAGATACGAATGTGGAAGGCGACTTAGAACAATTCTGGGCATGATGGGTTGCAGTGCACTAGGGATCCACTTTTAGCCCTTTTCATTTGCATCAACGATGGATGTACAAATGCGACACATTCAAGGCGAGGTGTCATTGTGCACGTTATTTGCGGGCGACATAGCACTAATTGACAAGACGTGAGGCAGCGTTAACGCGAGACTAGAGGTTTGGAGACAGACCACGGAATCAAAAGGTGTCAAGTTGAGCAAGACCAAAATCGAGTACTTGGAGTGCAAGTTTAGTGACATAACCCATGAAACGGACGTGCATGTAAGGATTCACGCATGTCATCCCCAAGAGAGGAAGTTATAAGTACCTACAGATCAATATTCAAAGTAATAGGGAAATTGATGAGGATTTCACACATTCTATTGGGACGACATGGATGAAATGGAGGCTCGAACCGGTGTTATGTGTGATAAAGAGTGTGCCACCAAGACTTGGTGGTGAGTTCTATAGAGTGGTGGTTAGACCCACTATCGTTATATGGTGTGGAGTGTTGGCCAGTCAAGGACTCTCATGTCCAAAAGATAAGAGTAACATAGATGAAGATGTTAAGATGAATGTGTGGGCATACCAACAGATAAGATTTTGAATGAAGTTATTCGGGTCAAAGTAGTCCTATTTGGAAATCTTTGGATCTAAGCTAATTTTCAACTTCCCAAAGAATTTTGTAGTATATTTACTAGTTCAAATTGATTCACTAAGCTAGTTAAGTCTTATTACACAATTTCACCAATGTGTAATACATCCAACATTCTCAATATTAAACGTTTTTAGCAAGCCACTGCAATGAAGCCTATGGAGGATAAGATGCAGGAAGAGAGGTTGAGGTGGTTCGGGCATGTGAAAAGACGACATGTAGATGCCCCAGTAAGGACGTGCGAGAGGTTGGTCATAGTGAGCTTGGCAAAAGGTAGAGTATTGGGGGTGAGGTGATTGTGCAAGACATGGTACAACTTAAGCTCACCGAGGATATAACCCTTGATTGAAAGGTGCAGAGGTCACAAATTAAGGTAAAAGATTAGTAGGTGATCGGATGTATTGCTTTCCATTGGCGGAGTATTAGTATTTTTAAGAAATATAGGAGAAAAATATTATTGAATTGCATATCTATATTATTACATTGAGACCCTATTAATAGACATTTCATTAGACTCCTCTTCTAACTAGGACACTACATTACAATCTGTTTCCAAGTAGGATTCTATATACTATTCATATTCCTATTCTGAGTAGGATTGGACATACTATTCTTGTTCCTATCCCTACTCTAACACTACCCCTCAAGCTAGTGCATACAAGTCATATGTACCTAGATTGTTGCAAATATAATTAATACGAGGACTGATGAGGGTCTTGATGAAGATATTTGCAAGTTGATCACTCGATTTCACAAAATTGACACTCAATCTCAATATGTTAAGCCTTCTCATGAAATATTGGATTGATGCAGAATGTCGATCACACAGAGTGATCAGCTCGACTATGAGTCATGCCAAACTCTTGAATTACTATGCTACCTTCCCAATCCAATCTTGAGAAGACTATTTCAGACCATAAAATGACCTCCTCAATTAACATACAAGGCTTTTAGACTCAACTTGAGCAACAAAACCAAGTGGTTGCTCCTTATAAACTTCCTCAAGATCATCGTGGAGAAAAACATTCTTAATGTCCAACTAACTAAAAGACCAATGACGAACAACAATAATAGATAGAACAAGGCGGACATATGTTATTTTAGCCATGGGAGAGTCTCACTGTTTCTGGAAAAATGCTCGAACTACATAAATTAAATCTGAGTCACCAGAAAGACGCATGGTGCTACCTAACTTAGATATGAGAAAGTAGTCACCAGAAGATGCATGGTGCTGAGAAAGTGGTCACCTTAAAGATGGCACAATGCTACACAAATCAGATATGAGAAAGTACTCACCGGAAAGATGGCACGGTGCTACACAAATTAGATATGAGAAAATAGTTACCGAAAGAATAGTGAAGTGCTACACAAATTAAATATGAGAAAGTAGTCACCAGAAAAGTGGCACGATGCTACACAAATCAAATATGAGAAAGTGGTCACCAGAAAGTACGACACAGTGCTATACAAATCAAATATGAGAAAGTAGTCACCGGGAAGATGGCATGGTGCTACGCAGATCCTTATGGATATGGAGTTTGACACAAAAAAGTCCTAGAAAGTCATCAATAATTGACACGCGGTGACCTGCCTGACTGAGTTATCTTCCCTTGTATATAGGGTTCATGCATGTATCATTGGTCCTACTTTTGTTAACACAACCATCGGCCAGGTGGGCAGCATATACGAATCAATGTCACTCGTCGGCAGTGATCTCTTAAATTGTTTACCAAAATCATAGAAACTTTGGCTCTGATACCATGTGAGAGATATATGAGAAAAATATTATTGAATTGTGTATGTACAAAGTTACATTGAGACCCTATTTATGGACACTAAATTAAACTCTTTTTTCAACTAGGACACTACATTACAATCCTTTTCCATGGAGGATTCTATATACTTTTCATATTCTTATTCCTAATTCTAAGTAGGATTGAATACAGTATTCTTGTTATTTCTGTTCTTTTAGTTTTATTCTTGTGTTTTCTTATTCATAGATTTGTATTACTACGAGTTATTTCTTTACCCTCGATTACTGCATTATTTTGTTGTTGTTTCTACTTGTTGTTATTGTCTTCTTTTACATCTTTCTTTGAGGGGTCTATCGGAAACAACCTCTCTACCTTCTCAAGGAAGGAGGTAATGTAGGTACACTTTACCCTCCCAAACCCGCTTGTGGCCTGTGGGATTACACTAGGTTTGTTGTTGTAATGCGAAGAAAAGAAAAATTGCATATTCCAATCACAAATTGCATTACAAAGGTTTCATGGTAACTGCAAGTCTTTTGTTTCTTTCCAAAGCTGACATAAGTTCATCCCACTGCCCTATTTTCAGGGGAGTTCTCTTTAACTAGCAACTCAAGGTCTCATTTGTCAGTTCCGGAACATTTACTTTTTTCTGAAAAAGTGAATAAATTTGCAGAAAGAAGCTAGTGAAGTGTTTCTGAAAAAGTGAATAAATTTGCAGAAAGAAGCTAGTGAAGTGAGCTTTCAAATACATATCAAGCTGTAACAGTAGATGCAAAAATAGAGTCCAAACATAAGAAAGTAAACCTCGTTGCATTTCAAAATCTTCTTAATAAAGAAAAAAGAGCACCTGCATTCACTCAAGTAACCCAAGAACAAACAAAATAAAACAGGAAACAAATAACAGTGCATTTTCAGTGTGTAATTCCGACTACAAGTTTAGTGTCAACTATCGGTAACATCCATTATCAAGAGTTTACCTGTTGCACAAAGAATACAGCCTCCAAGTGAGTACCACACCTTTGTTGAATTGCGCTTAAAGTAATAGTATATATGAACTGGATTAAATGCTCTCCAAACACTAGAATCATACTTAATGAGGTTGTAGACGCCAATGCCACCCAGGGAACAGAACCATATAAACAAAGCAGGACCTACGAAATGTCCCATTTTACTTGTCCCATACTTCTGTACACTGAACAGAATTACGAGAAACGCCACTGATATCATCACAACTTGATCTGCAAAGACATTAGAGTATAAGAAATCTAACTGCTTAAAGGACTTCGAGTGCATCAAGATATCAAATAAGGTAGAAAGAGCAAATCATATCCATCCTATCATCTAAGTAATAGGGTAAGCCTAACACCTCAAGATACAAGGTATAAGCATTTCAACTCAGTGTTGTCAGTCGAAATTATCAGAGTTCACACAACTGTGCTTTCTTGGCAATTTTGAGCAGCAGAATTATTAAAATGTACAAATTCTCAATGAGCAAAACTATACAGAATGTAATATAACCACAAATTTCTTTCATTACTGAGCTAGGCAATATCAATGAGGTTTATACCTCATGTGCAATAGAAAACTGCATTTAAGAACAATCACTGACCATTCCCTCAGTTGGTGCATGTCATCCGTCAATGTGGCACACTAATCTTCCTTGTGTCATTACAATTGTAATGGATGTCGTGAAGGAATGATACTATAGAAACTATAAGCAAACTATCTACCAGAATACACTATTCAATTTATAGAAAGCATGCTGAGCTGATAGAGAATTATGGGATCAAAAGACTTGCAGATCACATAAATTCCAAGTAGTGAACAATTCTTTAAAGGTTTGTGCTCAATAAGCAAGATTACATTACCTTGCTTAACCCCAGAGACTCCAACTCTTAAACCACCAACAGCAGACATTACTGCATCAACATAGTTGAAAGAAACTTAAATTTCAAAAAGGGAAAAATAACTAATTCATTCAAAAGAAAAGGACCTCTGAGGACCAAAAGGCAGTCCATACCCCTGTTTCCCTCAACCCACTTACTTAACAGGTAAAAAGAAGCCTACAGATACCTGACATAGCAGGTGTAACAACTCCATCAGCTATCACCATAGCAGTACCAGCAAGAACTAACATCAGAAGAAGCTTTTTCAATGTCAATGAAGCTTCAAGCCTTTCTTTTATTTTTAAAGACCTCTCAAGTTCTGGAGATGGCACCTTCAGTCTGAAGCCTGATACTCGAGCATCTGATGCTAGTTGGTTTGGAAGAAGATTAACCTTAGCATGCCTACAAAGCAGTGAGTACAAAGCAAAAGTACCACCTGCAGTTATTAACGGAAGTCATTGAATCAATCAGAAAACACAAAATACGGAGCATAATGATGTAAAACAACTTGCCAAATTTCAAATGTCAGCTCACCTTCACCATCATCATTGGCCCAAAGAACAATAAGAACATATTTAACCAAGGAAATGAGGATTAAGGTATACAAAACCAAGGATAATGCACCAAGAACATCTTCGTTGCCATTGACAGGGGCCTTGCTGAACATCACACTGAAGGTATATAGGGGACTTGTCCCCACGTCCCCAAAGACAACTCCAAGAGTCTGAAAGGCCAATAGGATTTTCCTACCTGCTGAAACATCCTGCAAATAAACTTGAAATCACTCACTAGTTTTACTCAGTACTCTGAAACGAATGCTTATTAGATTTCATAAGGTCAAAAGAAAGACCTGGTTTCGCTAGCGATACAGACAAGACTTATTTGTAAAGTCTCTTTTGTAACAAGATCAAAAAAGAGGGAATTATCATTTACAAACATCATCTCATCGGTGGTAATCCAATCATCACTGCTTGTCCATGTTGCCCAGCTCACGTGAAGGAAGAATTGCAAAAGTTAATGTTTTAGTATTGATTTTGCTTGTATTATGGTCTATGGAGGATTTTGTGCTAACTACTTATTAATATTTAAATTGAACATGTACTTATATGTATTGTCTCTGTGTAAGGTTTATTTTGGTCTTTCTTTAAGAAATGTGCTACACTTCAGTGAAGTGAGCACTTTGCCTCAAGCGAAGCAGGGCCTTGTCACTTTTTCTATTTAAAAAAAAAAAAAAAGAAAGAAACTGGTACAGAGGTTCATTTAGTATTCTCCCTCAGGAAAGGACATCCACTGAATGAAGTAAAATAAAATAGAAACCACAAATGAAGGTTGGAGGAACAAGAGAGATAAAACTGGAATGTAGTCAGAATTTTCTCAAGTAGGGTACACGTTTGATGAGAACATACATATCTAGTTCTTACCATGTATGGACTCAAGGCAGATTCGTGCAAACTCTAGGTCAATGAATATCATGTGGAAATTCTTCTTCATATAAATAAATTTTATCCATCTTCTTAACATAAATCAGTAGTAGATCTAGCAATCATAAATCCGACCTAGCTCAAGTCTATAGTCTATCACTCTTTCCCGAAATTTCATTGAAGTGACTTATAAGTTCAATATTGTGACAACTCCTGTTACTTTGAACCTGCTTTGCTCTTGTATATCAGAACAAAGATACACTTCTTCACTCATTTGGTATTTCTCAAATGAGTGCAAATAGAGATGCCACTTTCAATGGTGGACATGGACATAGAGTTTCACTAGTGTTGAAGTAGCATTGGGTTTTGCTTGGAAACTGACAAGTTTCTCGTTTCCAAATGAGTGTTACCCCTTTCTTTAGATACCAGTATGTCACTTAAGTTGCCTAAATCTGTTCTTTGTCTGTTGTTCTGTAGCTGTCTTCCTCGCCCCATCTTCAACTTTCAGAGTTGTGCACTAAGGGTTTGTTTGGTAACTCAGTAGCTGGATAAAAAAAATAAGTTATCCATGTATTAATTTCCATATAACTGATACAATGTTTGGTAAGGTAGCTATGAAATAAGTTATTCTTGTATAAAGTTAATTCAGCGTTTGGTTGACACTTTAGAAACCCGCAAAACTAATACATGTTTAAGTTATAAGGAAATTTATGTATTATTTTATGTAGGATAGAAGGAGAACTAACTAATATATGTATAACTAATTCATGATTAACTAATCCTTGCATAACTGATAGCGGTGCGCTCCCTTGCCCCATGCCGTGACACCCCTGTTTAACGGATCTGGGTTCATAAAATCATAGAAGAGTTCAACCAGGATTAGGATTCTGACTCTACGAATATAAATATGCCATTTTGACTAGGATCGTGAATTATTATTAGGGATTACCCTTTAGTCATAGAAGTAAAGGATTCTTATTAGCTTAAGAGTTTTCGGCATTCTTAGCTTTTTAGGATTAATTACTGTTATCTTAGAAGATTATGATGGAATGAACAAGATACTCTTGCAAGAGTTGCATTAATCAAAGGTTTTGTTTACTTTCTTTTACATATATATTTGTTAGTGCTTTAAATTCCTTAGTTATTATATCCAACTAGCTATGAATTGCTTAACTCATAACTATGGTTATAGAACTTAGAGTGGGGATAATGATAATAAATTATTTACACTAAAATCTTCTCATGAAAGGGTGAACATTGTGTATTAAGGTTCTTTCATAACAACTATTTTTTAATGGTTGCAAACATTAAGAGCTCCCTTGTATTCTAACTTGCTTGACAAAAAAGTGTTAATATTAGGAAAAAGAATCATATAAGGAAGTTAGATCTCAACCTCATCTAATATCTTGAGCTAGAGATAAGCTAGCTACCCTGAGACATGTGATGAATGAACAAATTAATTTGAAACCCAAGTATCGACGTGGACATAAGGTGATATTCTCTTAATTGAGCCGCGCGACTTTAGGAGACATCTAAATTCGCTAGTTTTACACAATTAACACACATAAATGAGCTGATAGTCAACTATCTGCTTGAATTTCGACATCTAAGAATTGTAACCTTAGTTCGTCACTAATTCTTGATTACAAACTGAGTAGTTAATTAGTTAATAATTCTCCATTTAAAACCCACAAGTTCAATTCTAGTTACTAGTTTGACTTTTAATAGCAAATTATAAAGATCTCTCACTGAGCATTAGCGCACCTCCTCTTCACATGTCTAAACCATCTCAATCTTGTCTCCCTCATCTTGTCCACCACAGAGTCGACTTCCACTCCACCTTCTCGCAGATAACTTCAATTCTTATCTCGTCGCTCCTAGTATGTCCATACATCTATTTCAACATCCTAATATATGCAACATGTATTTTCTGAACACGTGAGTTCTTCACTGGCCGCACTTTACCTTATACAACAAGGACGTTCTAATTACCACTTTGTAGAACTTACCTTTTAGTTTGGGCGATACTACCTACTTATCATACAAGACTCAAGCCACAAGCCTCTATTTTATCCATGTCGTACCAATGCGATGTCTAACATTATCATCGATGTCCCACTATTTTGGATTACTGACCAAAGATACTTAAAACTTTCTCTCTTAGGGATAGTCTATGTGGCAAGCCTTACTTCTACATGCGCTTCATCCAACACAACACTGAATTGCACTCCAAATATATTGATCTGGTCTTGCTCAAACCTAAACTCTTTAGACTTAAGACTCCTGAGTTTCTCTTCAAACCTCCAACATAGCATTACATTTGTTCTATGTCTCATCAAGTAGTACGATGTCGTCCACAAATAACATACACCATAGAACCTCTTCCTTAATAGACTACGTCAACTCATCCATCACCGACGCAAATCGGAAAGGGCTAAGAACTGATCTTTGATATAGCCCATCTCAACTGGGAAGTACTTCGAGTGTCTTCTTCCACTATTCTAACCCAAGTTTAGGCTCTAGCATATATGTCCTTTATCACCCTAATATAAACCATCTGCACAACTTTTAGCTCCAAACACCTCTAGAGGACATTCCTCGAGACTATCATAGGCCTTTCCAAGATCAATGAACATCATATGTAGGTTCCTCTTCCTTTCTCTATATTTCTCCACCAGTATGTGAACAAGATGGATGGCTTTAGTAGTCGATCACCCATCATGAATCCAAATTGATTTTCGAAAATGGGCACCCCTCTCCACACCCTCATCTCTACCACTCTCTCCCTAAACCTTCATAGTGTGGCTTAGCAATTTGATGCCTCTGTAATTATTACAGTTTTGGATATCACTCTTGTTCATGTACAATGGAACCATCATAACCTCCATTCATTTGGCATTATTGTCGTCTTAAGATAGATTAAACAACTCAATCAACCACACCAAACCTGCCTTGTTTATGCCCTTCCAAATTCCACCAGAATCTCATCAAGTCTTGTCGCTCTTCCCCTGCACATCCTTCTAATAGCACGTTAAGCCTCTTCAACCCTAAAACACCTAGCGTACCCAAAGTTCTAAAGTCTTTCAGAGTGCACTAATTCACCCTACACAATGTCTTTGTCCCCTTCTTCATTGAAAGTTTGTGGAAGTATGCTTGTCATCTTTGCTTACTGGAGGTCTCTTTCACCAACACCTTGCCTTCTTCATCCTTGATGCACTTCACTTGATCCAAGTCGCAAGCCTTTCACTCTCGCTTTTGTGAGCATGTACAATTTCTTTTCCTACCTTTTGTCCCTTAGCTCAACACACAAGCATTTAAGAGTTGTCGTCTTAGAAGTTGTACATGCTAACTTAGCATCTGTCTTTGACACCTTGTTTAAGTGTCCACTTCTCTTCCTCGTCCACGCACTCCACCAACTTTGTATATGCAACCTTCTTTGCTTTCACTTTGCCTTGAACTTTTCCGTTCCGCCACTTATCTCCTTGATGACCATCAAAGTTCCCCTCGATATCCTAGCACATCTATAGATGCTTCCCCAATGCAACTAGCTATGTTATCCCCCAACCCCCATGTTGTTCACATCCCAGCTACTACTCCAGGCCCCATACCAATCAACTTCTCCCCATCTCTCAAGAAAAGGTAAAGGTTAAGCCACCTGATTTAATCCTCGATTGTTTATACAAAATCTTTTTATCCCTCTTAATCTCCAATCCATTATCAAAAACTTGTGTTAGTAGTACAATTCTAACATAGAATAACCTTGCAACCCTTACAAATGCCTCTATCACCCTTCCTAAGGAGTAAGTAATCTATAGGGGTGTTGGGTCGTGCTACGAACGAAGGTAACCACTTGGTTCTCCCTATTCAAAAAGCACGAGTTAGCAATTACCAATTCAAAAGCTTTGGAAAAATCCAAAAGCGCAGCTCAATCCCCATTGCTCTCCGCAAAACCAAAGCCTTCATGAACATCATCAAAGCCACTCAAAGTTGCTTTGATATGGCCATTAAAACCTCAACCAACGAAAATCTTCACGTGTGCGATGTACCTTTCACTACTATTATAAACTTAAGGTCCTAAACACATCATTACATTTCTATTTTAAGGGTAAATGGAAAATTTTAAAACAACATATTTCTTGGGTATAAAAATGTATCATTCTTTTTTAAACATGTTAAAAGGAAAGAGTTTCACATAAAATGAAATATGGGGAATATTTATGACTTCATACTCTGATCAAATCAACAAAAGAGGAAAAACAAAAAAAACTCAATTGATGTACAAAACAACAAATTCCTTCAAAGCGTCCACATTCCTCTCCTTCTATATGACCCATAATATTGCATAATGAGGTTGTTTCCATAGCTTATTGTGATTCTTCTCTAGCTTCATTCTAGCCCAACTTTTGAAAAAGAAAAACTGTGTCAACTTCCCAAAGATGGCCCAGTTGATGTTAAAAAGTTAAAGGAACATATTCCATAACGTCCATGCTATTTTCCAGAACAAGCACAAATGACCAATCATAAAATAATGGGACTACACTCTTACACTCTTAAAAGACTTCTCTATTTTTTGAAATAACAAATTTACATTTTTTGCTTTAACATATTTTTGCACCTCCTCATTTCAACAGAATACTTGTGAAGTGTGATTGAGGTATTAGGTCACAGACACACCCACAACTTCACTAAATACTTTAAGTTGTAACTTGTCATTCCTTCCGTTGGATATCTGTTCCCACTTCAATATCATGGTTTCCTTCCATTAATTTGTCACTAAATGCTATTTATATGTCGTTCAGTGTCTACTGTAGAATTCTTTGTTGCATAATATGTTTCTCTTTTTCCACTACTCTTTATGCTTCACATCTAGGACTACTAGTCCAAGTTGAGTGGTTAAGTGTTCCTCTGTTGCTTTAGAAATACTTTACTGTCCTGTTCCTTTCTTCTAACCTTGATTACCCTCTATATGTTTTGTTTTTCCTCTTTCTGCCTCTCAGTGTTAGCATACTTGGTGGTCGGATAAGCTTCACTGCCTACAGCACTATAATTCCCTCCTTATAGTGAAATTATCAAGCATCTAACAGATTTTATAGTATGTTCATTACATAAGGGAAGTGAAATCAATGCACAAGAATTGGCAAGTAAGGCCTTAACTGACAAGCCTCAATTCTGGGCTAGTTAAGGTTGGCTATACAACAAATAAAATGAGTACCATTTGTTTGGGGGAGATTTACCTGTTTATCTTAAAGTCATCTATATGGGTAATATCACTTCATCACCAAATAAAGATCATCTATATGGGAAGTTTATGACACAATACGAGGTTGTAGAATGTAAATACAATAATTTCACAAAATAAACTATGCTATAACACATAATTTTAAGTGAATTAAAGGTTTATGCACTTCACCGAATTCACCAACAATAACTCACATCAAAGTCATTCCGTTGAGCACCAGGGACTTCAAGAGCATCAAACGAATCAATCCGAGGGCCAGTACGGATCAGTTTCCTCATGGCATTATCATCATCATCATCAGAGTCCAATTCCAAGTCATTACGCGGCGTTGAACCGTCATCAGTACCATGGTCACCACTATCCATATCTGAATCATACACATCCTGGAACACCCACCTAGATTCAATCGAATCTGTAGCCGTTAATCCGCCATTATTCTCTAAATCCTTCTCTCTCTCCGATCCCATCTCCACCATACTAAAAATATTCTGTCAACTTGCGTATAAGATTTGATACTAGTTCTTCTCGTACAATTCAAAAATCAACCAAAAGGAACTGAATATTCCTTCTTCTGTGCATCTTCCTATACGTATATGTGTGCATTTTCCAGAGGATTGAATCGAAACCCTAGAAAATTGTGAAGGATTTGGATGAGATTTTACAGAGATTTGGGTGTATGGAGTGCTTTATGTTTAATGATAACTTATTTTCATCAGATCACGTAGTTTGTTGCCTTATTTACATTTGCTAAGAACTAGGGGTGTACATGGTAAAGCTAAAAAACCAATTACCATATGGAAAATTGGAAATCCAGTTTTTTGTACTTCCCAATGGCATATCCAAGTATTATTTTTTTAATTAATAACATATCGAAGTATATAATTATAGATGCAATTTATATAGAGTCCAGAATCTAAATAAGTCAAAAAAAAAAAGTAATCAAAATAAGTCACTATTTTAGAAAGTAACTAAAATAGTATTAGTAAAAGAAAAAACTTCACTGAATAATTATATAGAATGACAAACTAATAATGTAAAATTTATAAGGTAGCTATAGTTTGATTTATTTTTATTCCATAGCAAACTGTTTGTCAGTTGTCTCTCTCCCTCATATTCTCGCTGGTCACTCTCCTTCTCTCGTTCACTCCCTATCGCTCACCTCTCTCGCTTTATACAATAGAATTGTATTAATTGTGTTTTTGTTTGTATAAAGCAAGGGAAAATTGTATATATACATGCAAATACATATATCTCCGTCTTATACACTATTTTCCTGTCCAAGTCTATTTTGCCTTTTTCTCTTTCTCGTTTAATACAAATTCAAATTATACATAATTTCTCTCTTTCTCGTTTTATACAATTCGATTCAATTGTATATTCTCCGCCCAAGTCCCTTTTGTCTTTCTCTCTTTCTCGTTTTATACAAATTCAAATTATATATAATTTCTCTCTTTCTCGTTTTATACAATCCAATTCGATTGTATACAAATTCAAATTTTATACAAATATACAAACTCATACAATTGAATTGAGAGGCTAACAACGATTTATACAAACGAGAGACTAACAACAATTTATACAAATGACCTGCCAGCGAAAGTATACAAATCTGAAGAGGAACCAACGAATTATACAATTGTTTCTTTGTATATATGTATATCGAAATAGGCATAATTACAGTTGTATATGTGTAGCGAATTATACATATATACGTTTGTTATGGAGCACAATTATGCAAACTTTGCTATAACATACAAATTTGAATTTTGTATTCGCTATATGTGAAAGTTTCCCTATTCAATATTCTAAATGTTTTCCGTTAGTCTCATAATTTGTATATTTTAATGGGATAATTGTAGAGAATGACAAACTAACAAATGTAATTAAATGAAATAACTTCCCATTCAGTTATTCCCTTTAATAAGCAAAATATCGGTCACTTTGCTATATTAGGGCTCACTGAATTGTATAAAATATTTGCCCAAAAATAAAACTGTCTGTTTTCTCTTTCCCCTTCATATTATACAATATCTTCTTTTTTTTCCTTCAATTTCTCCTTAATATTCTAAACAAATTCAATTTCAAATTTCAAAATTCTCTAACACATCATCGTCGTTATTAAAAGTACATCAAAAATTTCAGGTACTGCCAAAAACTCATCTCGTTTTATCAATTTTTGTTATCTTTTTCAATTTTCCAAACTATTTTTTCACTTCACTTCATAATCTATACAGATTTTTGGTTCAAACAAAGAATGATCAATCTCCATCGAAGAGATTATTACATGTTGAAAATAATATTGAACACCCATCGTTTTCCTTGGGTCTAACTCAGGATTTTGGGGAGATTTCAGGTTCAATGTCCAAATCGAATATCATGCAAGAGATCAAATCCAAATAGAGGAATAACCCAACTAGATTGTGGATGGAGGAGTGAAAGATCATGTCGATGTTGTTGATGAGTCAAGTTAGAATAGGAAAGATAAAACTGACATTTATACAATACACAATGATAAAAATGAAGTTGTTGGTTCTAGGTCAATCGAGCATCATAAGGTATCTGTATAATCATTGTCCATGTATATGTTTCAATTTTGATATTATATTTATATTTTTGTGTTGATTCATGTCTTATACTGTCTGCATATACAATTGTGGCTGTATAAATGTATTATATATCTTACTATTGTTTTTGTGTTGTTTTGATTCATGTCTTATACAATTGTGGTTGTATAAATGTATGATCTATCTTAGTATTTGTTCCTGTGTTTATACAATTGTGCTTTTATAAATGTATAATCTATCTTACTATTTGTTTTTGTGTTTGAGTTGATTCATCTCTTATACCGCCTCCTTATACAATTGTGGGTGTATAGATGTATAATTTACACAATATAAATATACAAATTCGTATAAACACTCGACATCTTCATATACTTATACAATTCACCAAAAACACTAAATATATATATATGTGTGGATATAATTTACAAATTCATAAAAACACTCGACATCTTCATATACTTATACAATTCACCAAAAACACTAAATATACATATGTATATTACTTACAAATTCATATAAATACTCAACATCTTCATATACTTATATAATTCACCTAAAACACTAAATATGTATATGTATATAATATACAAATTTGTATAAACACTCGACATCTTCATATACTTATATAATTCAGAAAAAATACTTAATAGATATATGTAAATAATTTACAAATTCGTATAAACACTCGACATCTTCATATACTTATACAATTCACTAAAAACACTAAATAAATATATGTATATAACTTAAAAATTCGTATAAACACTCAACATCTTCATATACTTATATAATTCACCAAAAACACTAAATAGGTATATGTATATAACATACAGATGTGTATAAATACTCAAAATCGTCATATACTTATACATATTATGAATATACAATTATATAAAAGATCATATATACAAATTGCAACTTTATACACAATTTTCCATTTGAAAAAACTTCAAATAGTACAGTACTTTCACACAATACACGTTTTTGCATTTGTATAAACTCAAATATCAAAAAACAGGATGAAGATGTACACTATAAATTGAAAGCATAATAATTTCATACATGAAATCAGCGAATCTCAGATCACATAGACATTTCCAAGCACAAAATTTACTGTGAAATTAGTGAATCTCATATCACATATTGATTTTTTGAACTGACTACAATAGAATTATTACGGTTGAAGGAGATGAAGAGGGATGAAATTATACTGAAAAGAGTTCGCGTGAATTCTGGAATATTTTTCCTTATTTATCTAACAGAGTATACCACCTATTTTAAAAAAAAAAATTAAAATGTATAAATGGCATCCAACAATTATTCAAAAAAAACACATCTGTAGCAAACTTAAATTTTGCTACGGTATGCAATTTTGAAAATTTTGCTATAGCCTAAATTAAGAATTTTATATTTGATATACATAAAATTTGCCCTATTTTAATATATAACGGAACTATTTATTACACAATATAAAGTGTAAGTTTTTCTTAAACTTTATAAAGAGAAAGAAAAAAATTATGTTTTACAAAGAAAAATATAGATTTAACATAGGTTTCAACCGATAAAGGAAAATGTTGTTGACAAGTCTTAGGCTCCTTTCTAACATAAATTTCAAGTATTATTAACTTCAGTTAATTCATATAGTCATTTAAAACCCTCAAAAAGTCGGTCAACAATTCGTCATTCTAAATAATCAATTCTCTAAATTTTATTTTTCATTGTGATAAAAATGAAGTAGGATATTTTTCGACTATAATCAAATTATAGTAAGTACTATTTATACACATTCTTTTATAAACTGATGAAGAAATTTATGATATCAGACATTAATTGAATATTTAGCATTGTGTTTGGGAGGACAATTATTATAAACGGTATTTTCTTCATGTACAATTTCGCCATCCCAATTAATCAAAAACTCTAACTTTTGGGTAGAAGACATTTTTTTTGTGATTGAAATGAAGAAAAATAGAAGACTAAAGATGTTAAAGGTGCTATGTTTGAATGTCTTTAAATAGAGTTTGGAAGAGTTTTCTATTTTCAAAAAATAATAATTTTTCCGTTTTTATGATATGTCAAATCAATATAATTGTATGACAAACACTGCAAAAGTTTCATAAAGCTTCAAAATGTGAAAATATTTCTCTTTGTAAAACATAATTTTTTATTCCACTTTATAAAGTGTAAGATTTTGTTATATATTAAAATGTACACGTTATGAGACTAACGAAAAACGTTAGAATATTAGATAAAGTGGAGTTTTTTCTTCCACTAAGCCTATTTTAGTTACTTCCCAAAATAGTGGCTTATTTTGATAAATTTTTATCTTTTTGTGGCTTATTTAGGTTTCGAACTCATTTATATACAAGTATATTATTATGATAAAGTAAATATATAAAATATCGTTTAGACAAAAATAATTAATTAGACATTGGAAAATTAGCTAGGGAAAAAGGACAAATGTATCTCGAACTATCCTAAATGGTATGCAGATATCCTCCGTCATACTTTTGGAACATTGGTGTTCCTGCCGTCCAAAAACTAGAGCGTATATGCCCTTCACTCTAACTGAAGGTTAAATAAGGACATGTGACACAATCTTATCTATCGATCCGATATCGGGTCGGTGGATAAGATTATGTGCTTGTCTGTTAGTATATATGCTCTAGTTTTTGAACGGCAGGGGTACTTATATCCCAAAAGTATGACCGAACATATTTGCATACCATTTATAATAGGTGGGGGGGTATATTTGTCCTTTTTCTCAATTAGCTATTTTATGTTGATTGAAATTTTATTTTCATGTAATTGGTTAAAGAAGGAAATTGCTTGTACTTTTGAACATTTCTATATTGTAAGGTGTTTGTATGATATAATTGATGTATTTCATAAAAGTCAACGTGAAGAAATTATGATTATCGATACTAAAAGTGAATCCTGTCATATGTGATTTGCGAGCTATTGCACAGAAGTGAGAGTTTTAACATTTACACATCCAAAAGATAGCAATTGTGGGTTCGCTTGTCACAAAAAAAATAATATTAAAATTGAACTTTCAAATATCAAATCATGCTGAAATAATTTAGTATAATTATGATACAATATATTTAATAATAAAAATCATATTACCAAACCAAAGTTTTCTATATCGCATTGTGCCCACCCCTGCTTAAGAGTTTTCATTTGGAAATAGTGGAAAGAGAAAATTCATTTTTATTCCTCTATTATTAACTCCATATATCCGTTTAATATGATACAATTGATCCATACATACTTCTAGGGATCATTGGGTAGAGTGTATTAGTAAAAATAATGTGTATATCATCTTTATGTTATAGTATCTTTTTGTAATGGAGTGTGTTATTAATACATGAAAATCTTTGGTGCAAGTAATACAAAGAAATTTAATGCATGCATTAGCATAGTTAAAGATCCAAGTGCCCCTTAATTTTTTTTACATCTTTTCCACTATATATTTTTAATAGGCATAATGTACAAGTACCCCCTCAACCTATGCCCGAAATTTCAGAGCCACACTTATAATATACTAAATCCTATTACCTCCTGAACTTATTTTATTAATAATTTTTTACCCCTTTTTAGCCTACGTGGCACTATCTTGAAGGTCCAACGCTGGTTGACTTTTTTTTTAGATTAGTGCCACATAGGCCGAAAGGGGTAGAAAATTACTTATAAAATAAGTTCAGGGGCTAATAAAACCTTAGTATAGTATAAGTATGTCTTTGGAATTTCGAGCATAGGTTGAGGGGGTGCTTGTGCATTTTCTCTTTTTAATACACCAAATCAAACAATCCATAAAAATCATTGAAAGTATAACTAGTACAAGCATTACTAATAAATTCTATTTAGCATTATTCTTATAGATTTTAGTGGTAGATGATTCAATTTTTCCCTTCTAATTCGTTAACTCCATTCATCTTAGTCAAAATGGCATATGCTAGTTTACCACACTAATCCTTTTCCTACTGCTATCCCAAAGTCACCACACCTTCATCATATATTTATTAGGCATAAAACTCAAAATGTAAAAATAAATTAAATCTAATTGAATTATTCATATTAACCCTTGAATTTTGTTGATGCCTTGAATTTTTCATGGTATTTATCTATTTTTTCGTTTTCAAGTATAAAGTTGAATTCTTTTGGGTTAGGTATCAAGATTTTCTTCATGAACTTTGATAACTTATTTTTAGTCTAATAAAGAAAGATTGATTAGTCAATAATTAAATTGATTATCGTGAGATATTAATATTACATTGTGTAGGAAAAGACAAAAGGTCATCAAAATTCAAGTTCGTTGCATTTTGTACATCTTGTGTATGTCTCCTTTTGTGATTCGTACCATATCTTATATTTTCTATGATTCACATCCTAACCTCTTTAAGTTTTTGTAAAACAATGAAAACTTTCAAAATGTTCACAGTGGAAAAATTTGAATATACAAATAATAAAGAAAGAAATGCCACAATATATTAAGAAGAAAATAAATAAGAAAGTGAGAATTTTCAAAAATTAGAAGCTACACTTTGTTTTATGGTTTTCACAACCGTTTTACTAAATAATTTCAACTAGGCTCTTTATTTTTCTATACTCAAAGTAATAATGTAAGAAAGACAACATAAATCAATTTCATCAAAATGGAGGAGGAGACCTCAAAAATCATGGCTTACAGTTTGAATTTCGATAAATTAAAAGACATCTTCTCTCACAATCAAAATTAAACTAATTCAGGCTTATGTCCATGTCGATCACTAGCCAGCCATCGCTTTTGACGTACAGAAACTTCTTTATTACATATGTGTAATGACTCATAACGCCATTTTTTTGATTTTTTAAAAATAAAATTATCATTTTGTCCAAGATGGTTACCGGAATCGTTTCTGATCGGTAAGTGAGGTTGATTTCAAGTTTTGAGTAAAAATTGTGATTTATGTACTTATTGAGTTTTTGAAAGATTAAGTTGTAAAAGTGATTTTCGATAATAATCAGAGTTTCGAGTTTCCATATAGAGCTTCATCAGTTGCATCGCTCCATAATATGGAACCTTGTCTAGGAGAGTTGTTGGTTTCATACTCTTAAATGTTTCGTGAATTTGAGGTCTTAAATAGAAGTTTGGGTGGTTTTGGTCTTTGGATTTACGTAAGTCAACATTCAAAGTTTTGATACTCAGATCAAAATTTCAATGGTTCCATTGGATTTGAGGATGATTTAAGTACTACAAAAAATTCGATTATCTAGGACAAATAACTTTGTCATTTATAAATCATATTTTGTCGTTAAAAGTCTTGTGACACGAAAAATAATTCGTCACTCAGCGTCACTAAATGTGTGTCTCTAAAAGTATACAAAGACGATTTAGTGCTTTGTTGCTAAAAGTATTATATTAACTACAAAAAGAAAAATCGTCCCAAATGATTAAACATTTTTGAAAAATTTATTGTCGTAAAAAGTATATTTTTTTAAGATAATAATATGTTTTGTCACTAAAAAAGTTATTACAACCAACAAAATTATATTGTTGCTAATTATTTTACTTCAATCAGTGATGATATCATTTGTCTCTAAAGTTATAAGCATTTCGTAGTTGAACAAAATCTAATTTCATTACTAATGACTATATTTTATATACCAAAAATTATTTTGTTATTAAATGTATCAATTAGGGACAAATTTATTAATATAAAAAAGGTTAAATTTCCTATTATCCTCCCCCCTCCCCCCACCCATCACAAATTTATTTTATACTTCTCCCTAGGATATCCCATATTATGCTTTCTTGGGATTCGAACTCATAATCTTAAAGTTGGAACTGAGTCGCTTACCATCCGATCAACTCTTTTTTGTCTCTCATTTTTAATTTATTTTCTACTTCATTCACTTCTTTCAAATTTAACTTTTGTTGATATAATATATTATATGATTATTTATAATAAACATACACAAGTGAATGAAATATACCACCCACAATTCATTCAAATGTAGATTCTATTTTAATTAAACTGTATATTTTTAAACATATCTTTAAATATATTCAGTACAATTCTGTCACTTTATCCAATTTTTTTATATAAATTTTAAAAATTATTTAGTACAATTATAAATTTATATAAAATTAAAATTTTGAATTAATTTAAAAAATTGAATAATCGGTTCACTTCGGTCAGTAAATCAATTATTTTGAAAAAAAAAAACATCGATATGTCATGCCTGAGAGTACCCCCTAGACGTAACCGGTGTCTTCAACCTTGAAGAGGTCTTGGACAAGACCTTAGCATTCATCATCGCATATTAGATAGAACAAAAGTGGAAAATTTAAAACTTTTCATTTGAAGTTCAACTTTACTTCATATATCAAAAAAAGAAACTAACTTGTCTCACATTGTCATCTAGACGTGAGAGTATGAAAATTGGGACTTAGCCCTTACATCATTACAAGTCTTATAAAATAAATAGAACATCGTCCTTGAAATAGGAGAAATAGAACAATGTCTTACAACATTGTCACGATCCAAATTCGGGTCGCGACTGGCACCCACACTTACCCTCCTATGTGAGCGAACCAGCCAATCTAAACCTTAACATTTCAATGTAAGATCAACATAAAGTAATGCGGAAGACTTAAACTCATTAATAAAATCAATAACTATTATTATCCCCAAAATCTGGAAGTCATCACCACAAGAACATCTATGATCAAAGTACTAAACTAAGAGTATTCTAAAAAGCTAAAACAAATAAGGCTAGTCCATGCCGGAAGTTCAAGGCATCAAGACATGAAGGAGAAGATCCAGTCCAAGCTAGAAGCATTAGCTCACCCTGAAGATCTGGTGTGACGAAGACTGGCTAGAATTACTGTTGAGTCGAAGACGACGGCACGTTTGCTGCACTCCACAAATAAACAAGAAGAAAACATAAAAGTAGGGGTCAGTACAAAACACGGGTACTGAGTAGATATCATCGGCCAACTTAAAATAGAAAACAGTATATACCAAGTAATATCATAAACTCAACTATGATACTCAACATGTAGCAACAACAAGTACTACATCATTAACAATTACCATCAAGTTCACACATGAGGACTCAAGCCTCAATACCATACTCATTTGGGAATTATGTTCTTTAGATTGAGCATATTAACATCTTTCAAGATTCATTATCTTTATTTCTCTGGTGTCGGTACGTGACACTCCGCTCCCTCATATTCATTAATCCTCTTGTGTCGGTACGTGACACTCCGATCCCTTAAATCTACGTGTCGGTTCGTGACACCCGATCCCCTAAATCTACGTGTTGGTTCGTGACACCCGATCCCCTAAATCTATGTGTCGGTTCATGACACCCGATCCCCTAAATCTACGTGTCGGTTCGTGACACCCGATCTCCTAAATCTACGTATCGGTTCGTGACACCCGATCCCCTAAATCTACGTGTCGGTTCGTGACACCCGATCCCCTAAATCTACGTGTCGGTTCGTGACACCCGATCCCCTAAATCTACGTGTCGGTTCGTGACACCCGATCCCCTAAATCTACGTGTCGGTTCGTGACACCCGATCCCCTAAATCTACGTATCGGTTCGTGACACCCGATCCCCTAATCTCATTCTATCAACTCATCAAGCCTTCTCCCTTACCAAGGCTTCATCATTAAAAAGAGATTAGGTTTTTATCAAGATTTGGGATTCAATAACTTCATCATGCTTAATATAATCACAATTATATAATCACGTTCATGCATGCATACAATTAAGCACATAGCAGGGTTTACAATACTATCAATACATATCATTCTCTATTAAGAGTTTACTATGAAAGCATGAAAACCATAATCTACCTCCACCGAAGATTCGTGATCAAGCAAGCAAATTTTCCCAAAGCTTTGTGTTTTTCTCCTTCTCGATCGTCTCTCTCTATCGATTCTCTTCTCTCTCTTTCTCTTGTTCTTTCTATTTTCTTTATTCAAACCCTCTTTCTTTTACCCTAATTAGTATATAATTAAGAATAAAAGATGACAATAATAGCCCACTAATTAACTTAAGGTTACCTCTTTTATCCCCCAATAAATTGAGTTATTAATATAGACCCACGAAATATATAATTATAGCAGGAATAGTCCAAAATGCCCCTTTAAAACTTAACCAGAATTCCGACTTCAACTGGGATTACGCGACCTGTGACGGCCCGTCGCGCCTGCGACGGTCCGTCATGCAGGTTCGTCAGAGACTCGATTTCCTTAAGGAGTCTGTGACGGCCCGTCGTACCTACGACGGTCCGTCCTGCACTTCCGTCACGACGTTCAGAGAATCGTTCCCTGTACCAAATTCTCAAGAGTTGAAGTGTTTTGAAATGGTGGATCACGATGGTTCATCGTGCCTGTGACGGTCCGTCTTGCAGGTCCGTCACAGAGTTCAGAGAGTCGATTTCAGCACCCAAATTTCAGAATTTCTAAGTGTTTTGGGACGAGACACCCTCGACGGTCCGTCGTGCCCATGACGTTCCGTCGTGGGTTCCGTCGTCTCAGCCTGTTTTTCCAGAAATAAAATCTGCTGCTCAAAACGACTAAACAGGTCGTTACATTAGATACCAATTTACCCATCGTTCGTCCCCGAACGATCACAAGAAGGAGAATAAGGGCGAAAAGGAGTACCTGAATCTGTGAACAGGTGTGGATATCTTTCTCGCATATCAACCTCCTTCTCCCAAGTGGCTTCTTCAACGGGTCGATTCTTCCATTGAACTTTGATGGATGCAATCTCCCTTGATCTCAACTTGCGAATTTCTCTATCTAGAATAGCAACAGGCTCCTCCTCATAGGACAAATTCCCATCAAGCAAAACTGAATCCCAACGGATAATATAGTTTCCATCCCCATGGTATCTTTTCAACATCGACACATGGAATACCGGATGTACCCCGGACAGCCCTGGAGGCAAGGCTAACTCATAAGCCACCTCCCCTACTCGCTTGAGTACTTCAAATGGTCCAATATACCTTGGACTTAGCTTACCCCTTTTTCCAAACCGCATCACCCCTTTCATGGGCGAAACCTTCAGCAAGACTTGTTCTCCCTCCATGAACTCTAAGTCTCTAACCTTTCGATCTGCATATTCTTTTTGTCTACTTTGCGCCGCTAGAAGCTTTTCTTGAATAGATTTCACCTTCTCCATCGAATCCCTCAAGAGATCCGTACCCCAAGGTCTAACCTCGAACGCATCAAACCAACCAATGGGGGACCTACATCTCCTACCATACAATGCTTCAAATAGAGCCATATCAATGCTCGAGTGATAGCTATTATTGTATGAAAATTCCGCTAAGGGTAAGAAGCTATCCCAATGGCCACCAAATTCTATCACACACGGACGAAGCATATCCTCCAACACTTGAATCGTTCGCTCAGACTGACCATCGGTCTGAGGATGGAACGCAGTACTAAGGTCCAACCTAGTACCCAATTCCGCATGCAATGTTTTCCAAAACTTAGAAGTAAACTGCGTACCTCTATCTGATATGATGGATAGTGGAACCCCATGCAATCGAACAATTTTTGATATATAGATCTTGGCTAACTTCTCGGCATTGTAAGTCACCTTAACCGGAATAAAATGAGCAGACTTAGTTAACCTATCAACAATCACCCAAATAGAGTCATACCTACCCATTGTCTTTGGAAGACCAACCACGAAATCCATTGCGATTCTCTCTCATTTCCATTCCGGAATGGGCATTCTCTGAAGTGTCCCTCCGGGCCTTTGGTGTTCATACTTTACTTGTTGACAGTTTGGACATTTGGCAATAAAATCCACAATATCACGCTTCATTCTACTCCACCAAAAGTGTTGCTTTAGGTCACGGTACATCTTGGTTGCACCCGGATGTATCGAATACCTTGAACTATGAGACTCTGTCAGAATAGTGTTGATCAAATCATCAACACGGGGCACACATACCCTTCCCTTGATTCTCAAAACAACTTCCTCATCGATTTGTGCTTCCTTAGCCTCTCCTCGCAATACCTTATCTTGCATTCTTCTTAGTTTCTCATCATCAAACTGTTTTCCCTTAATCTTGTCAAGAAAGGAAGATCTTGCCTCCACACAAGCCAACAATCCTCCCTTCTCATTTACTTCTAATCTCATCAAGTTGTTAGCTAGAGTCTGAACCTCTCTAGCTAATGGGCGTCTAGAGGCTTGCAAGTGAGCTAGACTTCCCATGCTTCCCGCCTTTCTACTTAAAGCATCCGCTACAACATTCGCCTTCCCCGGATGATACAAAATGGTGATGTCGTAGTCCTTCAGTAGTTCCATCCATCTTCTCTGTCTCAAGTTCAAATCTTTCTGAGTAAAGACATACTGTAGACTACGATGATCTGTATAGACCTCACACTTAACCCCATATAAATAGTGTCTCCATTGCTTTAATGCAAACACTACCGCGGCCAATTCCAAATCATGAGTTGGGTAGTTACGTTCATGCACTTTTAATTGTCTTGAAGCATAAGCAATCACATTCTTCTCTTGCATTAGCACTGCACCCAAATCCGAATAGGATGCATCACAATAGACAATGAAATTCTTACCTTCCACTTGCAAGGTGAGAATGGGTGCGGTAGTCAACAAAGTCTTGAGCTTCTGAAAGCTTTCTTCACACTCATCCGACCATACAAATGGAACATTTTTCTTAGTCAAGTTCGTCAGTTGGGAAGCAATAGAAGAGAATCCCTTGACAAATCGGCGGTAGTAGCTAGCTAACCCAACAAAGCTCCTTATTTCTGGCACATTAGTAGGTCTTACCCAATTCTTTACTGTCTCAATCTTAGAAGGATCCACCATCACTCCATCCTTAGAAACCACGTGCCCCAAGAAGGACACTGCATCTAGCCAAAACTCACACTTAGAGAACTTGGCATAAAGCTTTTTCTCCCTCAACATTTCCAATACCATTCTCAAATGCTCCTCATGTTCTTTCTTGATCTTTGAGTATATCATCAATAAATACGATCACGAAGAGGTCCAAATATGGCTTAAAAATCCCGTTCATCAAGCTCATGAACGCAGCAGGGGCATTCGTAAGACCAAAAGACATCACTACAAATTCGTAATGCTCATACCTCGTTCGAAAAGCAGTCTTTGGCACATCCGTTGCCCGTATTTTCAATTGATGATAACCGGATCTCAAGTCAATCTTAGAGAAGACACAAGCACCTTGTAACTGATCGAACAAGTCATCAATGCGAGGAAGAGGATACTTGTTCTTTATGGTTACCTTGTTTAGTTGTCTGTAGTCTATACACATTCGAAAACTCCCATCCTTCTTCTTCACAAACAAAACCGGAGCACCCCAAGGAGATGCACTTGGTCTAATAAAGCCTTTGTTTAACAACTCTTGAAGTTGGGCTTTTAACTCTCTTAACTCCACGGGAGCCATTCTATAAGGGGGTATAGAAATGGGGCGAGTACCCGGTTCAAGGTCAATACAAAAATCAATATCCCTATCTGGTGGCATACCAGGAAGATCTGCAGGGAACACATCCAGAAACTCACGGACCACCGAAACCGACTCAATCAAAGGTACTTGGGTAGTGTCATCCTTGAGATGTGCCAAGAAAGCTAAACACCCTTTACTAACCATTTTCTTAGCACGAAGAAAGGAGATGATACGCACCGGATTGGAAGTGTAGTCACCCTCCCACAGTAACGGATTTGTCCCAGGCTTGGCTAACGTCACCGTTTTAGCATTACAATCCAAGATCGCAAATTGCGGAGAAAGCCAAGTCATACCCAGAATTACATCAAAATCATCCATTTCTAAGATAACCAAATCTACATAAGTGTTGCTCCCCACAAAGTTCACTAAACAAGACCTATATACCTTTTCAACTACCACAGACTCACCCACCGGAGTAGAAACACGAATAGGCATATCAAGTAATTCACAATGTAAATTCAGACCATTAGCAAATGAGGAAGATACATAAGAAAATGTGGATCCAGGATCAAACAATACAGAAGCCATGCAATCACAAACCAGAAGATTACCTGTGATGACAGCATCAGATGCCTCCGCTTCAGACCGCCCAGGGAAAGCGTAACAATGGGCCCTATCGTTTGTCTGTCCATTGCCCCTACCATGTTGTGATGTAGCGGCTCCAGTTTTCCCATTACCTTGGCCATTTTTGTGACCACCATTACCTCGACCACCACGTCCTCCAGAATAACGGCCTCTACCATGACCACCTCTACCTCTAGCCATTGGGGGTCTATAACTCTGTTTTGGACAATTTCTCCTAATATGTCCAGTCTCCCCACATCCATAACACTCTCTAGAGTCAAGAATAGGTCTCTCAGAGAAGTGTTGACCGGTCTGAGGTGGACCCCCAACTACAGTCTGTAGCGAAGACTGAATTGGTCGAACTGAGTAACCTTCAGAACCCTGTCCTCTAGAGTAAGAACCATTAAACTTACCTCCCTTTCGAAACCTCTTTGATGTCGATGCCATGGTGAATTCATCTGGCTTCACTCCTTCCACCTCTACCACGAAATCTACTACTTCTTGGAAGGATTTTGCCGTAGCCGCTACCTGTAAGGCTGAAATCCGCAACTCTGACCTCAACCCCTTCACAAAACGACGAATCCGCTCTTGTAGACTGAAACAAAGTTGGGTGGCATATCTGGATAGTGCACGAAACTTAGCCTCATATGCATTGACCGACATCCTACCTTACGCTAGGCTCAAGAACTCATCCCTTTTCCTATTCCTCAATGTCCGAGGGATATACTTCTCCATAAACAAGCTAGAGAATGACGCCCAAGTCATAGGTGGTGCCTCTGTTGGTTGACACTCAACATGTGACCGCCACCACATTTTGGCGTTCCCTTGATACTAATAACTCACGAACTCAACACCAAACTGTTCCACAATACCCATCTTGTGTAGTAGCTCATGACAGTCAACCAGAAAATCGTAAGCATCCTTAGATTCAGTACCCTTGAAGACTGGAGGTTTCAATTTCAAGAACTTACTGAAAAGTTCATGCTGATCATTTGTCATTATAGGCCCAGTAGTCAGACGTGGAAACGTGCCTATATCTAATGAGGCATCCATACGAGGAGCCATAGTGGCTGCATGTTGTACCTCTGAAACCGGAGGTGTTGGTGCAGAAAACACTGGAGGTGCCTGACCCTGATCAGACAACCCACTAAGATAAGCGAGAACTTGATTGATCATCTCTGGGGTAGGTTGGGGTGGCAATTCCTCATTTTGCACTCGTTCATTTTCCCCGTCCTCCCCTTCTCTTATTACTTCCTCAGTCGGTGGAGGATTCACCGCCCTAGCATCAAATGGGCTAGGTGCTCGTCCTCTCCCTCTAGAGGACGTCCTCCGACGACCCCTACCACGGCCTCTTGCCGTTGGTCTTCCTCGAGCCATAGCCCCAGTGGCTGGCTCAGACGCACCCTGTTCCGCTGGTGCTGGTGTTGGTGTTGGCGTAGTCGTTGCTCTAGTTCTAACCATCTGCGAAATAGAGTGAAGATGGTCAGATACCAATTTGTATCACCTAGATACCAATTGGACCCAAGTAATAGCACGAAAGAAGAAAGAAAGAATGGAATTTTCCTAAAGTCTTATAGCCTCTCAAGGAAAAGTAAAGGCGTCCCCCTACCGTTCCTTAAGACTCTACTAGACTCGTTCTTGTGTGATGAGACCAACGAACCTAATGCTCTGATACCAAGTTTGTCACGACCCAAATTCGGGTCGCGACTGGCACCCACACTTACCCTCCTATGTGAGCGAACCAGCCAATCTAAACCTTAACATTTCAATGTAAGATCAACATAAAGTAATGCGGAAGACTTAAACTCATTAATAAAATCAATAACTATTATTATCCCCAAAATCTGGAAGTCATCACCACAAGAACATCTATGATCAAAGTACTAAACTAAGAGTATTCTAAAAAGCTAAAACAAATAAGGCTAGTCCATGCCGGAAGTTCAAGGCATCAAGACATGAAGGAGAAGATCCAGTCCAAGCTAGAAGCGTTAGCTCACCCTGAAGATCTGGTGTGACGAAGACTGGCTAGAATTACTGTTGAGTCGAAGACGACGGCACGTTTGCTGCACTCCACAAATAAACAAGAAGAAAACATAAAAGTAGGGGTCAGTACAAAACACGGGTACTGAGTAGATATCATCGGCCAACTTAAAATAGAAAACAGTATATACCAAGTAATATCATAAACTCAACTATGATACTCAACATGTAGCAACAACAAGTACTACATCATTAACAATTACCATCAAGTTCACACATGAGGACTCAAGCCTCAATACCATACTCATTTGGGAATTATGTTCTTTAGATTGAGCATATTAACATCTTTCAAGATTCATTATCTTTATTTCTCTTGTGTCGGTACGTGACACTCCGCTCCCTCATATTCATTAATCCTCTTGTGTCGGTATGTGACACTCCGATCCCTTAAATCTACGTGTCGGTTTGTGACACCCGATCCCCTAAATCTATGTGTCGGTTCGTGACACCCGATCCCCTAAATCTACGTGTTGGTTCGTGACACCCGATCCCCTAAATCTACGTGTCGGTTCGTGACACCCGATCCCCTAAATCTACGTGTCGGTTCGTGACACCCGATCCCCTAAATCTACGTGTCGGTTCGTGACACTCGATCTCCTAAATCTACGTGTCGGTTCGTGACACCCGATCCCCTAATCTCATTCTATCAACTCATCAAGCCTTCTCCCTTACCAAGGCTTCATCATTAAAAAGAGATTAGGTTTTTATCAAGATTTGGGATTCAATAACTTCATCATGCTTAATATAATCACAATTATATAATCACGTTCATGCATGCATACAATTAAGCACATAGCAGGGTTTACAATACTATCAATACATATCATTCTCTATTAAGAGTTTACTATGAAAGCATGAAAACCATAACCTACCTCCACCGAAGATTCGTGATCAAGCAAGAAAATTTTCCCAAAGCTTTATGTTTTTCCCCTTCTCGATCGTCTCTCTCTCTATCGATTCCCTTCTCTCTCTTTCTCTTGTTCTTTCTATTTTCTTTATTCACAACCCTCTTTCTTTTACCCTAATTAGTATATAATTAAGAATAAAAGATGACAATAATAGCCCACTAATTAACTTAAGGTTACCTCTTTTATCCCCCAAGAAATTGAGTTATTAATATAGACCCACGAAATATATAATTATAGCAGGAATAGTCCAAAATGCCCCTTTAAAACTTAACCAGAATTCCGACTTCAACTGGGATTACGTGACCTGTGACGGCCCGTCGCGCCTGCGACGGTCCATCATGCAGGTTCGTCAGAGACTCGATTTCCTTAAGGAGTCTGTGACGGCCCGTCGTACCTACGACGGTCCGTCCTGCACTTCTGTCATGACGTTCAGAGAATTGTTCCCTGTACCAAATTCTCAAGATTTGAAGTGTTTTGAAACGGTGGATCACGACGGTTCGTCGTGACTGTGACGGTCCGTCCTGCAGGTCCGTCACAGAGTTCAGAGAGTCGATTTCAGCACCCAAATTTCAGAATTTCTAAGTGTTTTGGGACGAGACACCCTCGACGGTCCGTCGTGACCATGACGTTCCGTCGTGGTTCCGTCGTCTCAGCCTGTTTTTCCAGAAATAAAATCTGCTGCTCAAAACGACTAAACAGGTCGTTACAAACATAAGAAAAACAACTAATAGCTAGAATCATAGGGATTTGTCCCCGGACTTGAGGATTCACCAAGTTGGGAAACAATTAAAGATTCTTGAGAAAATGGCCTTGAATCACCTAAATGATCCGAAGCTACATTTGTGTAGAAAATAGAAGAGATATGAGTTAGTACAAACCACATGTACTAAGTATGGAAACATATGCAAGTAAAACAATTCAAAACATGCACAAAGGGACATTTTATTATAACCATCCTAAGTTCACTTTAAAAGCCTTTATGCACGTTTCAAGAATCATAAACAAGTCCATATTACAACAACAAGACATATTCTTAATTCAAGAGTAACATTAAGGTAGAACCATAGTCAACATTTCATATTCAGAGTCCCTTTCATCAATACATCACAAGACCTTACTCATAACCCCAATCCAAGTTTATTAGTGCAATCTATATGTGAAACCCCATAGCCCCACATAAACCAAGTAAACTAACAAATAGATCATAAGCAGTGTCTTTTACCTCACACATCATCATCATAGCAAATGTAGTCAATACAATGCATAACAATTTAGACCAACATCATAAATATCAAGTGAAACAAATATCATATACATCATATGAGACCAACATCATGCAATTCATTCATAACATGTGTACATAAATAACTCACCCTAGAATTCCCCTCAAGGTCCACTTGTGCAATGTATAGGTAAAGTCTCATTCCCTTACCTACACTAAGTGACACCTCTTAAGTAGTCCTAGTTAGTATTCATCTTCTTACTTTGATTAATTCATTTGAACATTTGGTAACTTTGCCATAACCGACATAGACCAAGTGAGCTACATGAAATCCGGTGTCATTCCCTCACACAAAAAAGAGGGTGTCGTACTTGCCAAGTTAAGACATACACATTTGTATAACATCTAGGTGGAGTCACTAGCCAGGGTTCCTATGGGGGCACATAGTTAAGGAACGAAGAGGTTGTAACTAGAAACTTTCTTTATGCTAATTAGCATTGTAGTTTCCACCTCATTAGAACATCGCGTGAACCTATATTCCTTTGTGAAGGAAAACCTCTCATTGTCAAGTTCACTCGGTGCTAAGATAAATTTCCTTTTTGAAGTATCTTTAAGTATTCCTTAACATTAATTCATAATATAGGTCTTAGGAGTTTAACCCCTCGTATAACATGTTCATAGCTCATAGGTTTTAGGATGAGAAAGCCCTTTCATCACAAATGCAACATCATGTGAGTACATTACATCATAGCATAACCATAAGATGAACATGGAAATTACCTTCAATCCCTCGTAAAAGCACACCTATTATCATCTGAATCTCACAACCAACATATTCATAGCAAGATCATACATTCATAGCAAGATCATACATTCATAGCTTCATCATTCATACTTCAATAAATCAACATTACCAAAGATAAACCAACAATACTACAATAGAATGTTCAAACCTTTAAAGATCTTACCAATGGCCTCCAAGAAACCCTTTCAAGACTTCATCTTAAATACATGATATTTATCCATCAAATCAATTATCATCATCATACGATATTCAATTATACAGGAACATACTCAATCACATCACCTCTAGTCATTAATTAACATAATTCAAGAGTTAGGGTTAAGAGAAGAGGGACATTCATGGGTCTTTAAGGAATTAGGCAAAAAAACCTAAGTTAATACATCAAATCATTCATAAACATTCATAATGTATCATTATTAATCAAATCTAGACTAAATAAGTCAAGTTTAAAGGTGACCCACGAAATTGAGTGAAATCTAGAAAATTAGAAGAACATTGGAAACCAATTTGAAGGAACCTCTTGGGGAAAGGAATCCCAAGAGTGAAGACTTCCAATACCTTATCAATACTTAAAGATTAATGGATAAAGGCCTTGTTCTTGAGCCCTACTTGAAGCTTTTCCCTTATTCTTCTTCAATGGAGTCTTTGTATAGTGAGAGAATTTAGAGAATATTAAGAGCAATTGGGTTTTCAATTTGGAGATTTATTTTGGTGTGAGAATGGGTATAAATGACTTAAAATCAATTTATACCAAGCCCCTAAAATACCCAAAACACCCCTCACTTGGTTGGACCTTTTAATTAACTCTAACTTGACTTTTATTTTCAGAGTTTTTATCGCGGAATAAGTCCGCGGCGCGTTGGTATTACCTAGAGTTTCTGGAATTATTTTTGGGATAGAAAGCTCTGAATCATTTTGTCCATTGGTGGATCTAGTCTGCGATGCATACCCACTCCCTCTATTCACTGGACAAGCTGCCATGGGCAACTTGTTTGCCAAATGTTTGGGTCCTCTTCAAGACTCCTAGGGTGGTCCATCGGGGGTTACACCCAGACGTTTTGATCCTAAAAAAATTATTTTACTAGCTAAAGTATTTTTACAAGTTTCACTCTTCATATGACACTCCCAAGAATTAACAAGACCTAAGAACACTGACTAGTTCAATTTCACAAGTTTCCAGACGTCATGGTCGTTTCTTGATGTTTAGGCTCTATTACTTTCAAATCAAGTTAATTACATTAATTTAGGTCTATAAACATAATTTTAATCATTATTAATTATGTGAGGCTCTAGCCTAGGTCATTGGATTTTTGAGGTGTAACAATATCCCCCCTTGGGGAACATTCGTATTCGAATGACACTATAAACATCTTTTTGGAATTTACGACTCAAAACAAACAGCCCAACCAACGCATGGTATATAATGATTTTGAATAACAAAGGAGAAAACATCAACTCCATTCTCAAACACAACGATGCACCATTATAAGGTATAAACTATATCTACAGCCAATTATGCACTCATTTCATCATTTCACATTATGCAAGGAGGAATTTCCTTCTCCTTCGTATATAACTCAACATATTCAACAAGGATAAAATACATCATTTCATCACTTCATACTGGAGAAATTTCATAATCAAGATTTTTCACATGAGATCAATTATACCAGCCACATAATCAAGTGTTATCAAGTATGAAGAACATATAATTCAAGACGCATATGAAACATGAATTCTTATAAGGACATTTATAATTAAAGGAAATCATGGAAGTTGAATACTCTTATGAACCTTTATAATCCAAAATTTATGAGGGATGACTAACCTTAACCATGACTAGAAGAGTAAGGGAAAATATGAGGATATCGGGACATCATATCGACCTCGGCCTCCCAATAGCACTTTCCACAAGATGATTCTTCCAAAGAACCTTTACGGAAGCTACTTCCTTATTCCTCAACTTCTTCACTTTCCGGTCTAAAATCTCAATCGAGACCTCTTCATAGGAAATGTTAGTAAAAAATTCTAAGCCTTATAGAAGAAAGATAAAAACCGGATCGCCTATGCACTTTTTGAGCATTGATACATGGAAAACCAGATGCACCGGATCCAAATCAATGAGTAATTTTAAATTATAGTTAACACTTCCGATGCATTTTAAAATCTCATATGACCCCATATACCGGAGACTAAGTTTCCCTTATTCCCAAACTTTATCACCCCTTTCATGGGTGATATCTTCAAATAGACCAAGTCATCTACCATAAACTCAAGGTTCTTCTTTCTATTGTCGGCATAAGATTTTTTCTGACTTTGGGCCATCTTCAATCTATCCCTTATGATTTGAACTTTTTCTATAACCTCATAAATTGCTTCGGTACCTATTAGAGCAAATTCACTTACCTAAAACCACCCAATCAGAGATCTACACCTCCTCCCATAAAGATCCTCAAATGTTGCCATGGCGATACTTGAGTAATACTTATTATTGTAGGAAAATTCAATCAAAGGTAGATGATCATCCCAATTACCTTTGAAGTCAATAACACATGCCCTAAACATATCTTCTAAGGTTTGTATGGTTCATTCCGCCAAACAACTGTTTGTGGATGAAATGCGGTACTAAGTTTCACCTTGGTACCAAGCCAATCTTGGAATGTTTTCCAAAAATGAGAAGTAAATTGAGTACTGTTGACACCCAATTTTTGCCTAACATTTTAAAAATTCATTGTTTTTAAGTTTATTTATTTAACAGTTCAAAAATATATTTTTAATTTTTGAATAAGTTTATCGATAACTATCCTTTTTTGTTAGAATTTAGAATTTCTTTTTACTTAATTTTAAAATTGCGTCTTTACGTGTCGTAGGTTATGTTCATTAAGTTCTTTCTTTAAAATTACAGATGAAATTTACATCGATAATTTTGGGTCGCAATTCTAAGCCCACACATTTGGGCCATTATATTCTTTTCTATTTAGTTTAGATTAGGTCAAAATGGGGGGTGGGGGTAGTGGATAAGTTTTAGGGTGAATTTTTCAGATTTTTTATGTGCAAAGAAAATTCTTTAGAGCTCATATTTTCCGGTCACCACCCTCGCCGGAGCACTTTTCAACGAAGCCAAAACCCCCAATTATTTTTCTTTTCATTTTTTTCAGCAAACAACACCCCACAATACCCCTCTCTTCCGGTCAGAATCTCGCCTGAAACAACCTCCATTCACCTATTTTTTCAGCAGCCAAGAACCAGAGAACCACCTTGAAAATCTCAATTTTTTTGAGCTCCCCATGTCACTGTCGGAGAACAATCAAAGTACAACCCTCCATACTGGAGCACCACCTCCAAATCGTGACCAAACCGACTCCAAAACCACCAAACAACTGACTAAACACAGCTTTTAAACCTGTTCCTTCTCCGACCAGCTTCCAGACCATCCCAAACCACCACCTGAAATCCCCAAAACCGCCAACAAACAGACCCATTTTTGCTCTTCTTCTCCAACCATTTCCTCACCATAGAAACCCAACCTCTTTCCTTCATTTTCCAGCTAACACCATCACCCAAATCCACCAGTTCAAAAAAAAAAAAAAATCAACCAGCCAAACAACCCCAAAAGCCTCTTCCTTTACTCCTTTTTCCGGTGCAATAGTCACCGGAAACCACCCAATTTCCACTTTCTAGATTTTAGCTTTGAGAACCAGCAACAACCACCAGAAACGAACCCTTCTCTATCTCTCCAACAAGCTTGTGAGCTCCGAAGCACCGGCAAACCAATCAAAACCATTCGGAAAATGGAGCCACTGCGCTCAACAACTAGATCTCACCGGATTTGCTATCTCTAGGTGACCAAACACCTTTCTTCTCTTTTTATTCCATAATTTTGACTACTATGTATCTCTTCTTTGAGTTTAATGTTTGTGAAGTTGTATTTAATTGTTTTATTGATTTATTTAAAATTTTTTGTGTTTTTATTATTATTTTTTAATGAATAAGAATGTTGTTGATATCATTTAGATTATTTTATGGATTTGGTGTTGATCTAGTTTAGGAAATTAGTTCCACTAAGTTTTATTTTGTTTTAATTATGGATGCTTGTCTATTTATTAATTTATTTTTAATCATTTATTTTC
The DNA here is from genome assembly GCF_036512215.1 of Solanum lycopersicum. Taxonomy (NCBI): domain Eukaryota; kingdom Viridiplantae; phylum Streptophyta; class Magnoliopsida; order Solanales; family Solanaceae; genus Solanum; species Solanum lycopersicum. The sequence continues at coordinate 38,801,276 of NC_090809.1, read as the reverse complement.
TTTATTTTTGTCACACTTTTGATTTTGCAAAAATTTGCTTGCTCATTTAATTCCACTAATGTGGCCTTGTTTGTAATTCAGTTAGTATAAATTGTGTTTATGATATACCCTCTATTTGGATTGTTTTATTCTACGATTTGGATAAGGTTATTGTTCTGTTTACTTTGTATTTAAATTTGATTTTCTTATTTGATTGTTGCTTCTCCATTTACTTGTTCCTACACGGTCTCTCTTTGATTTAATAAAATAGTTTATAGGGAAAATATAATAGCAAACTAATAACCTAAATTAAATGGAATAGCTAGGGTTTGATTTAATTATGCTCCATAGCAAACATTAGCTAAAATTTGCCAGCGTTTCTCTCCCAAAAATCTCGCTCGCCACTCTCCATTCTCGCTCGCCTCTCTCACTTTATATACAGAAGTGTATAATTCTGTTTCTGTTTTGTATAAAGTGAGAGAAAATTGTATATACACATGCAAAAATGTATATCTTCGTGTTATACACTTAATTATACAATTTACAAACATTTTACTTCAAATATTGCCGAGAAAAAGGCCAACGAATTATACAATTGCAGTGAAATACAATTTTCTCTAGCTTTATACAACAGAAGTGTATATATTGTGTTTCTGTTTTTGTATAAAGCGAGAAAAACATATATCTTCTTGCTATACACTTATAATTATGCAATATACATACATTTTAATTCGATTCAACTGTATGTAAAACAAATTATACAACCGCAGCGAAATAGGCCAGCGAATTATACAATTTAGGCCAACGAATTATACAATTTAGGCCAGCGAATTATACAATTGTATATGTATAGCAAATTATACAGTTTTATGTTTGCTATGGATCGCAATTATGCAAAGTTTGCTATAGCATACAAATATGAATTTTTTGTTTGCTGTATGTGAAAGTTGTCTTAGTTTATATGCATTCCGAAGGTATTTCCAGCCAATGTAGTTGTTAATGCGGTCATTTTTAGTATTTTATAATGTTGTTATTTCGGCATATTTATATTGCATGTTATCTTGTATTTCTTTTTGTAGTTTCATATGATTGTGTATTAATTTTATATATTTCAAGTTAAATTGGCCAATAAAAAATCTCTTCGTCGGGTTTAGAGGCCTCCACATTTTAAAAGACGAAAAATTTATTTAAGTTTATATTATTTATTTGTTAAATTGGCCAATGAAAAATATATCCGTCGGGTTTAGAGGCCTCCACATTTTAAAATACGGAAATTTAATTAAGTTTATATTATTTATTTGTTAAAATGACCAATGAAAAATCTCTCTGTCAGGTTTAGAGGTCTCCACATTTTAAAAGACGGAAATTTAATTAAGTTTTTATTATTTATTTGTTAAATTGGCCAATGAAAAAATCTCTCCATCGATTTTTGAGGCCTCTCCATTTTAAAAAGATGGAATTTTAGTTTAAGTTTATATACTTTATATGTTGAAATTGACCGATGAAGAAATTACCGTCGTTTTCTAAGGACTTCCATGTTTATAAGACAGATTTTTATTTTAAAGTTATTATTTAAATTATTCATTTTTATTCATAATTAATTTATCACTAACTTTTTACTAAGTTATTCTCATCGAAGCTATTCCAATGGAATTCAAATGTATTTTATATTCATCATTGTGTATATAATTTTGACGTTAGGCAAACATTAGGTCGATACTTACATTATTATTTTATTTTATTATTTGTTTATATTACATGTTAGTTAGAATTGTATAATATTTTTTATTTCTCCTCAATTTAAAAAAAATAAATTCAGTCAAGACCCACAATTGTGGATTTCAAAGGGTGTATAACACCTTCCTTTCGAAATAACTTGAACCCCTTACCTAGAATTTCTCGATTTCGTAGATCACTTATTGGTCTCCTAGTTTTTCCTAAAATTAGGTGGCGGCTCCTTTAAAATATGTTAATTCTTAAAATTCTTTTAAAATTCAATCAATTAATTATTTTTGAGTCACCATGACGTTTCGCCCTACTTTAATAGAGTGGGATGTAAACAGAATGACGACTACGCTGGGGAATATAGAAGTTGTAACCAATACGAATTAACTATTTTCAAATTGAGGAACATTTTTTTCATTGTGCTATACCTTATATTTTGTATATTTTGCTAATTATTTTTATATTGTACTTGTTTCTCATATACTATTCATTTTATTGTATAAATACAGTGATTGCATTTCATGTCATTTTTCTGATTTATGTATATTATATTTAAGGATGGTTTCATAACCGCAACCAGACCTTTTTATATTCAATCCTTTTAGGAATGATCGACAATTTATTGGTTCGTAATGCGTTCAATTGTTGTCGTGAATTCCAGCCTAAGTTGTCCAATTGGGTTTTCGGTCTTTCAAAAGTCACTCTTAGTCAAACTAGCGTAGAGCGAAACCAATTTCCGAATTTAGCGCATTGGCCTAAGATGACTCAAACACCAATGGCGTAATGGGTCCATTATAAAGATCACCTTGAGTGCATAATGACCCTCAGCCTAATGTACGATCATAATTATGTGTAATTTGAAGGATGTATACGTCATTTGACAAATCGTTGTCCATGGGGGTTAGGGGTTTATTTTAATAATTTAGTTTAGTCAAATTAGGATTTTCACAAGCAATCGTTTCATCCAAAAGGTGTTGACACTCGGTGATGACAAGAAGTGCAAGAGAAAGTACCTTTCACAAAGGCTTAGAATAGGATGGTACCCCTGCATGAGATTAATTATTTGTATTTTTTCCCCTTAATTTGTAATTCTATTTCATTTATTCATGAAATTCGTACTAAGTGTTTTTTGGGACAATGGAATGTTGTCAAATGGAGTATTACATCCTTCAGATCAATAGGCACACCCTTGGCATAAAAGGGTCGCGTATTTGTATAAGACGCACAATAATTGTTTATATGTTATGTGATACAATTGAACTTGTTTTAGATTAAAACAATGCTTATGTGTTTAATTTGTTATTTGTGTGATCTTTTGCATTATCCATTATGATGACGGAACTAACACTCTTACCTTTGAGTTGTTCATCTATAAAGCGAGAGGTACACTCTTACCTTTTGAGTTATTTTTCTATAAAGCGAAAAATTGATTTATGTCAGAATTTGAAAATCATTGTTTGTCTGAAGTTGCAAAATATAAGAGGAAAAGCGAAATTTGAGTCTTTGTATTTCACAAGACATCAAATATCAAGTCAAAAAGATAAATCAGGGAAGTCCTTGACTATGAAGTTAAATTTATTTATTTTATTTTGTTTTTATTATTATGGCCTCAGTTTTACACATTTCTCATTTTTTTCCAGGAGAATCATTCTCGACGATAATTGGGGATGGTCATAACAATGTCTGGATTTCGTAAAAAATTGAGAGGAGACACAGTTCCAAGAAAACATCCAAAAAGAGTGTAACAAGTCATTACTGTAGAAATCTGTAGGTTACATTTAACATACAATATAAATATTGACGATTAAGAAGTTGTAAAACATATTGGTGCGAAAAAAAAGGGTACAAAAAAACACTTCGTGGCTACAAATTTTAGTGGTGCTAGACCTAGGAATGTCTTTGAGTTTGTCTTAATCTTTAAATTATTATATGCCTAATACCAATGAACTACGCGAACTTGATTCTCATTTCGGTGAGATACGTAGGCAACCCTTCTTGGGTTCGGTATTACTTTTTCCAACAGTAAAAAAAAACATAAATAATATAAAATAGTTTGTACATATATTCAAAGTTATATCTGCACGAACTGCGTGAACCTGATTTTTATTTCTATGAGATACGTAGACAGCCCTTCTTGGGTTCGGTATTATTTTTTTCCAAAAGTAAAAAATAAAATAAAATGGTTTATGTGTATTTTCAAAGACATGACTGCATCAATTACGCAAACCTGATTCTCATCTTAATGAGCTACATAGGCAGCCCTTCTTGGATTCTGTATTCATTCTTTTTTTTAAAAAAAAAACATTGTGTCTTCAGCTAAGTTGGGACCAATGCAGTTAGAAGCATGTAAACGTATTCGATATGTTGGAGAGGATTGATTTTGTGGTAAGCTATAGATTCTCTTGGTATCTCTCACTAGTACTTTTGTGATGCTTGAAGATTCTCTTGCATGCATTCAAGATAAGAATAAAACCAACCTTATATTCATGTGCATTGTGTGATGAGTTTTTTTAGATCAAAATTCAATTGCATCGCACTGTTGATCTAGAAATTGGCTTGAATGTCATCAGGCGAAATTCTGAGTAATGTTTGGTTTGAGAAATGATTGTAGGTTTTTCTTTTTGACCCGATTGAGCCTTTCAAAGCTAACCAAATTACACTAATTCCTAGTTTTTCCCACTTTAAGCCTGAAACCTTTCTTTGTACTACCACATCTTAACCACTACCCTTTTGAGTGCTTACAAACCCCATCCTCTCTTGGCCAAACCTTCTTGAGTGCACCAAGAATGTGCAAATCATAACAGGAGATCTATGTTTGAAATTTCAAAAGCATAGATATCGAGTCTCCCAAAATCAAGGAAGCAAAGACTTCTAGAGAAAAAAAGAGAGAAAGGAAGAAATAAAACGTGAAAGAAATAAAGGAACACAAAATATACCCTTACAGGGTCAATGAAAGGTAGAAAGGAAAATACTCCAACAAAAAAGGAGAAAAAATTATAATAAAGAGGTGAAATAAAAGAAAAGCTCCAAAATAATGACTCAAACAAAGTCAAAACGAAGAGGAAAAAAAGAAGAAGGGAAAAGCTCCAAAAAAATGAGAACTCAAAAGAAGTCGAAACAAAGGAAAAAAAGAAGAAGAAGGGAAAAGCGTCAAAAAATGAGAATTCAAAAGCAGTTGAAAGGGGGGAGAACAATGAAGAGGATCTAACGCCAAAGGCATAGCAATCATTAAGAGCACAAATTTTCTGTGACGCTCATGGAGGAATTCAATCACTTTTATTCCAAATAAATATCCTATTCATCCCTAAGCCTACGTTACAAGTCAATGACAAGCCCTACATGATCTCATTCCAAATATTCTCACATTAGTGGAGATTTACATAAAGGCCAAGCATGTGGTATTACAGTTGTATGCATTGAATATTCTTGTGAGTGTGAGTTCACTTTGGAAAATGTCCTAAAATTAAATGTTTCAAATATGTGTGAAATAGGACCAGTCTTTTCGTGAGGCACTTGAAACATTAGGATTCGTACAATTCAAAACCTGTGTTTGAAGTAAGATGAACGAATCTTGTTGATTCTTAAGTATGATTGAGATACCACTTGAAGCTGTAGGGATTACCTTGAATTCAATCTTAATTAGAAAAAGAGAAAGAATAAGAGTGAGAGATTTACCTGCAATCCTAAGTGTTGATACCAATTGTAGTCAAGATTCGAATATCTTATCCCAACTTTATTTCTTAAATTAGAAAAGAAAAGCAAAAAAAATTGAGAAAGCACCCACTCTTTAATATTTTTCGAACCTTTTTAGAATCTTTTCAGTTTTTTTCTAAAAAACAATAAAGTAGAAGAAGTAATTGTCTTATTGAGTTGTTCATTGTAAAAAGCGTCATTAAGTCAATCTTGTATATGTGAGAGTATATTACTTCATTGGATTGTCCATCCCAAAAATGTGATATATCTTGTCTTTAGGTTTTGAGTAAGCAGGGAATATCATTTTCATATTTCATTATGGTCATATTGGGCATTTTCTACTGATGATCTTGTTTTAGATTCTGCGCAACATTCATCATCTACAGAATTGGAACTATATTTGACCTGATTCATTGCTCAACAGGATATGTAGGCGCCATGACGGCTCGGTCACATACCCAGTGTGATTATTATTTCTCTTTGCATAAAAATTGGGAAAGAATTTTTGAGAATATCTCAAAAATTCACAATAAAGGTGTTATCTCCAACAAGTCAAGATTGAAGATCATTTTGAGATTTGCCAAAAGTTCTAACTGGGACAAAATTTTCGAGGAAGACCTCAAACATTTTGATAAAGAGTATACTTGAACACTCATACCTCCTTGACGAAGGTTGATATTTTTTTTGAATTTTGCCTCTCTTTTATCCCTCGAGAAGAACCTATCAAGAAATGAGATCCTAAAGACTTCCCAACTTATAGGAATTGCTCACAAAGCTCTATTATCCTTCCATTGAATGTACCAAGTTTGAGCCACATACTTGAGTTGATAGTTGTCTAGATCGACCTTCTCATTTGAACTAACCACCATAGCATACAAGATTTTGTAAACATCATCTAGAAAGTCTTGAGGATCTTCATTTACCTTAGACCCAAAGAACATTGGAGGATTAATCCTAATGAAGTCCCTCAAACTTGAAGCCATGGTACTAACATTTTGATTCACACGGGGTGCAACTTCTCGATTTGCTTGCGCCGTCATAGCTTGAGCTTGAGTAGCCATGACTTGATTCAAATTTAGGAATCCAATCTTATTTCTCCATCCAACATGATTGGAGGATTGATTGGAGCTTGGCAACCTATAGGAAATTTCTCTTGAGGAGGAGCTTGGTTGTGTTGGGAAGGAACTCCCGCATTTACAATCTCCTCTTCAACCCTTCTAAAGGGTGACATTCTAGTAGTCATAGCCTATATAAACAAGAAAAAAATTTGAATAAAAAGGACACATAGAGTTAAGACTCTTTCGCCACGACTTAAGAGTAACAAAGAAACGAGAATTTCTTAAGCATCACATGTATTCTCATTCATAACGAGCTTCAAAATTATGAACAAGACTCTACATAGACATTGTTTTTATGAGACATAATTCCGAATATTATTCAACCTCTTGCTCTGATACAAAGTTTGTCACGCCTGAGAGTACCCCCTAGATGTAACTGACATCGTCGACCTTAAAGAGGTCTTGGACAATCCCTTAGCATTCATCATCGCATATTAGATAGAAGAAAAGCAAAAATTTAGAACTTCTCATTTGAAGTTCAACTTTACTTCATATATCAAAAATATAAACTAACTTGTCTTGCATTGCCATCTAAACATGAGAGTATGAGAATTGGGACTTAGACTTACATCATTACAAGTCTTATAAAATGAATACAACATAGTTCTTGAAATAGGAGAAATAGAACAATGTCTTACAACATAAGAAAAACGACTAATATCTAGAATCTAGGGTTTTTGTCCCCGGACTTGAGGACTAACCAACTTCAGAAACAATCCAAGCTTCTTGAGAAAATGGCCTTGAATTACCTCAATGGTCTAAATCTACATTTGTGTACAAAATAGAAGAGATATGAGATAGTACAAACTACATGTACTAAGTATGAAAATATATGCAAGTAAAACATTTGAAAACATGCAGAAAGGGACATTTTTTTTACAAGCAAGCTAAGTTCACTTTAAAAGTCTTTATGCACCTTCCAAGAATCATATACAAGTCCATATCACAACAACAAGACATATTCTTAATTAAAGAGTAACATTAAGGTATAACCACAATAAACATTTCATATTTACAGTCCATTTCATCAATATATCACAAGACCTTACTCATAACCCCAATCCAAGTCTACTAGTGCAATATGTATGTGAAGCCCTATTACCCACATAAACCAAGTATATAATAATGATGTGTATCTTTTACCTCACACATCATTATAACAAGTATAGTCAATATCATGGATAACAATTTACACCAACATCATGTATATCAAGTGAAACCAATATCATACATATCATATGAGACCAATATCATGCCTTTCATTCATAACATATGCACATAAAGAATCCATCCTAGAATTCCCCTCAAGGTCCACTTGTGCAATGTATAATAAAGTCCCATATACTTACCTACACTAACTTTCACCTCTTAGGTAGTCCTAATTACTGTTCATCTTCTTACTTTCATTCATTTATTTGAACATTCGAGAAACTTTGCCATAAGCGACATTGACCATGTGAGATACATGGAATTCGGTGTCATCCCCTCACACCGAAAGAAGGGTGTCCTACATGCCAAGGTAATACATAAACATTCGTATGACATCTAGGTGGATCCACTAGCTAAAGTTCCTATGGGTGCACACTGTTAAGGAACTAGGAGGCTGTTACTAGAAAGCCTCTTTATGCTAATTATCATTGTAGTTTCCACCTCATGAGAACATCGGGTGAACTTTTCTTTCTTTGTGAAAGAACACTCTCTCATTGTCAAGTTCACTCGGTGATAAGCTAAATTCCCTTTTTGAAGTATCTTTAAGCCTTCCTTAGCATTAATTCATAATATAGGTCTTTGGAGTTTAACCTCTCGTATGATATATTCATCGATCATAGGTTTTAGGATGAGAAAGCCCTTTCATCATAAATCCAACATCATGTGAGAACATTACATCATAGCATAGTCATAAGATGTACATGAAATTACCTTCGACCCCTCAAAATAGCATAACTATCATCATCTCACAACGAACATGTTCATAGAATGATCATAACTTCATACCTTCATTATTCGTGCTTCAATTAATGAACATTATCAAAGATAAACCAATAATACCATAATAGAATGTTCATTACTTTGAAGATCTCATCAGTGGCCTCCTAAGAAACCCTTTCAAGACTTCATCTTAAATATACAATATTTATCCATCAAATCTATTGTTATGATCATAAAATAGTCAATTATACAATAAAATACTCAATTACATTACCTCTAATCATTAATTAACATAATCCAATAGTTAAGGTTAAGAGAATAAGGACATTTATGGGTCTATAAGGAATTAGGTCAAAAACCTAAGACAATACATCAAATCATTAAAAAACATTCATAATCTATCATTATTAATCATCTATACTAAATAAGTCAATTTTAAAGGTGAACCACAAAATTGAGTGCAATCTAGAAATTTGGAAGAACATTGAAAACCAATTTGAAGTAACCTCTTGGGGATATGAGTCCAAATGTGAGAGTTACTATGAATTATAAAATCCTTAATGATTAATGGAGAAATTTTTTGTTCTTGACCCCTACTTGAAGCTTTGGACTTCTTCTTCAATGGAGTATTTTTGTAGTAAGAGAATTTAGAGAGAAGTGAGAACAATTTGGTTTTCAATGAGGGAATTTATTTTGGTGTGGGTATGGGTGTAAAATGACTTAAAATAAATATATACTAATCCCCTAAAATAAAGAAAACACCCCATACTTAGTTGGACCTTTTAATGAACTCTAACTTGACTTTTATTTTTGGAGCTTTCGTCGCGGAAAAAGTCCGCGACGCGGAGGTGTTTCCTGGAGTTTCTTGAAATTGATTTTGGGACATAAAGGTAGGAGACTAGGTCCATGATGCGGACCAACATTTTGTCCATTGGTGGAGCTAGTCCGCAACGCGGACCCACTCCCTCTATTCACTGGACAAGCTGCCCCGGGCAGCTTGTTGGCCAAATGTTTGGGTCCTCCTTAGGTACCCTTAGGGTGGTCCTTGGGGGACCGCACCCAGACATTTTGATCCTAATAACTTTATTTTACCTATTTAAAGTATTTTTAAAAGTTTTACTCTTCATATGATACTCCCAAGCCTTGACAAGACCTAAGAACACCTACTAGTTCAATTTCACTAGTTTACGAACGTCATGGTCGTCTCTTGACGTCTAGGATCTAATACTTCCAAATCAAGTTCATTACATTAGTTTAGGTCCAGAACATCATTTTAATCATTATTCATTATGTGAGGCTCTATCCTAGGTCATTGAATTTTCGAGGTGTAATAGATACCTATAAATATAGTACTTCATCATAATATATTTGAAATCCTAGGTTGTTCATTTCTTTCATTTATGCTTTCATTTTTTAGTTTTTTTCAAGTTTCACACTGACGGAAAAATTAATAGAAATTCATGAAATATTTTGCACATTTGCAAAGTCTAGGTTTGTAAGTCGATGTTATCTCTCTATAGTTAATTTACATGTGTTTGTGGAAACACTATCGAATATCTATATATATTTATACAGAAGCAAATAGATAAACTTAGTCTATGCAATTTAGTAATCATAAATCAATAGACACGCAAAAAAATTAGCATCAAGACTTGATAAATTATTTTTCTTTTGTCTTTATTGATGAAAGTGTATCAAATAGAAAATAAAAGTGTTAAACCAATAAATATTTGTGATCTAGTGGTAGAACCATACTCCACTGACGATACTTATAACATGGATTGTATTTTTTAAATGATGTATTTTATAATTGTGTCATTTAAGTAAATTCATGAATTGAACTTTTTCATTTTTACAAAATGGACATTGGTTTTAATATTTTTCCTTGTCAATTAACGAAGTCACTCTGTCTATTTCTTATGAAGCACTTATATTATTTTCTTTGTAAGTTGTCACTTGTAATTATGAACAACTATAGAAAAAATTGTATTTAACTATGATTTTTTGTTGCAAATAGTTGTATTATTCACTACAAATTTTAAGTCATCGCTATTTAACACCTTACATATTTTGTGATAATTTTTTTTATTGTCACTAAATTATTGATTGATTAGAGACAGTAAAATCTTTGTCACCAATTATTTATATATTAGTGTCAAAAATAAATATCATAATTAAATTTAAATTCTTTTAGCTAAAACTTATAATATTTAACTACGAACTCTAATTTGTCGATATTGTAACAACATATTTTTTAGATGAAATCTTTTGGGTCCAAAAATCAATAAATTTTAAGACAAAATAATTTGCCATGAATTAGATACATTATTAGTGACGAAATAATGTGTCACGGATAACTTTAAATTCCTGACTAACACTACTTAACAAATGACACCACTTAACATAAAACTGTAGTAGATGAAAGTTTCCTATAGATTATTATGTTTCGTCACTAAAAGTATGTGTCTCATATATTTAAGCACGAAAAGTAAATTTTGTCACTAAAAGAGAACAATTAGTGACGAATTTGATGTCGTAACTTATAACTTCGGATATTTTAAATCATATTGGTTGTAGTGAAGGCCTAGGAGAGGTCTTAGTTGAATTTTCAAAATTTTCAAGCTTAGTGTAGCCGTTTAGGTGTTATGGTGTTTTATTGTGCCTTTTACGGATTCTGAGTCATAGAGTCGTCAAATTCATGTTCAACTTAATCCATCGAGTCTGAAACGTCGAGTTTAGTTGGGTAGTATATTTAATATGTGTATACAGGGTTCTAAACGAATCTCAATGTTTCTTTTAAAGATCTTTGTGTTACCTGATTTCCTCATGTCAAGTTTCTGTTGTGCCTCTTGTTAGAGAAGACTTGATCGAATTCACAAGGGGTCGAGTTCCCAACCCTCCGATTCGCGAAGGCCTGGCCGTTTTGGTGCCCTTCGTGTTTTTATAGATCCATCATGTTAGTGAAGAATCATTTTTTCGGGGGTTGGGTTTGCGACTTGGGATTGCATTCGCAAACCTAAGTTCACGTTCGTGAGGACCCTTAGCAGTGTATATTTTCAAAATGTAAGTTTTTTCCGTTTTCTCCCTTTTTGAACCTTAGAAGCTCGACTTAGGTGATCTCAAAACATATTCTAAAGAAACTATGATTAGGGAAAGGGATTTCAACCCCTCTCATTTATTATGTAAAGATTTTCCCACCTGATTATTATTTGGGTTAAAGCCTTAGGGTATTTCTCAAGAACTTGAATTTTAGGGGGAAGTAGGTGTTTTTGAATGATTTCAACTCTATTTTCAAAATCGTTTCACCGATGACTTTTAAATTCTTTCGGTAATGCTTTTCAGATAAGATTTTTCAATCAATTTGGATCCATTTTTCAAAATGCTTGATATAGGTGTTGATATTTTTGAAATTTTATTATAATTACACATTTGACTAGATTACATTGATCTGAATATCCAGTCAGAGTGAGTTTGCGATTTTATTAATCCAAGTAGGCCTTTGTTAAGCTTGTAGAATCTTATATTGCCTTGTCTATGTGTTGGGTAGTAACATAAGTTGGTAATTGGTTGAATTTTTCACATAGATAAATCTCAATAATAACAAAAGGGGATAATGAAAAAGGTAACGTGATAGTAATTTGATGTGTGATGTTGTGAATAATTTGAGTGGTAATATTGATATGCTATTGATTAAATACTATGACTGAGTGGTTATGATTTGTGAATTGATACGAAAGTTTGCATCTCTTGATAATTGTGTGAACATGTCTATTTACATTGGTTCTGAAATATTGTGATGATATTAATGATATATGTCTCTAGGAGTGCTGACAGTGCTAATGGTAAATATTTCTGTCAATGCCAACGAACAATGTTTCTAAAGAGTGATGATTATGCCAATGGAAAATGGTTTCGGAGGATACATGGACCTTATGCGTCCCCATGGGTTTTGGTCTGCGTCTCAGCGGATGTGTACCGTAGGAGAAACATGAATCACTTTACATGAAATTTCATTGCATTGCATATCATCTCTATCGTTGAACATACGAGTGTTGTTATGAAACTTATGATTGATAGATTGACTATTTTGTCTTATCGACTTATAATCATAAAAGTATCATATTGTGCTGTATACTATATGAACTTGTCACGTCCAAGGTATAACCTTGACGTGACATGTCGTATATGACCCCGAGAGGTGCTACCCAAGCACTTAGCATATATACATCATATAAGATAATAAAAATTAAAGAGTTCAAAAGACAGTTTTATATCAAAGAGTTTGTCAAAAACATTCCCGAAGTCTAATAGAGTCTTAAAGCTATCTACTACATCAAAGAGTATTGGGACGTAACTCATACATCACATAAAACATATCAAAATAAAGACATAAAGCAATAAAGAGTTTCGTTCCTCGAAATATGAGGATTCACCAATCTTCAATAGCTACAAAGTACCAACTAGCCATGAGTACGGGAGGTAGGAGCGTCGACCCAATATACGGGGAAAATAATTTAGGCAAGAGAATGCGTTATTAAAAATAATGTATCAAGTATGATGGAAATGCGTAAGAGTAATGAAATCGTGATATAAAGAACTTTACATGACATGCAATGACCAATGCTAAACCATAAATAAATTGTGATCATGGCCAATGCAAGTTAAATTATATTTAAAACACATGGGAGATATTTCTAGAAATAACCCTAGTTCATTATTGTGGTAAGTAACCATTAACCGACTGTGAGCTATAATATGGAATTTAGTGTCTATCCCACACCAAAAAGGGATTTCCTTACTTGCAAAGGTAACAACCACAAACTTCTAGCTAATTCCTATCTAAGACAAACCTTTGGTGGCACATAGTTATGTGATAGTGAGATTGTTACTAGAAACTTGACCTCTACTACAAGAAAGCTTCCATCTTAATATCCACTCAGTACTAAGCATAAATTCCACAAAATAGTAATAAATCTTAACTCGTCTTACTATCCATGGAAGGCACATCAAGTGGCGAATCCAAGTTAGAATTTATTATAATAGATTCTAGTTCTTGATTCAAACATTAGTTAGAAACTTTCAAATCTATGAATCCTTTATGTGAGTATATCATTTCACAACAACAACAATGATACTTCATGTAAAAACATGTATATAGGGTGAAAACTTCCAGGTCCAACCCCCCAAGGACCACCCTATGGGTCCTTGAAGGGAACTCACCCTTGGTCAAACAAGCAACAAATTGCACTTGGCAGAAATGTGTCTGCGTCATGGACATGGTACCCCAAGGACCAAAAATATTGGTTCGCATTGCACACACGTAGTGGACTCTTCTGTTTCAAAAATTAATTTAGGAAATCTTGCGGGAACATCTCCATGACGCGGATTTATTTCTCAACGAAAATCTGAAATTTAGAATTAAAGTTTGACTTCATTAAAAGGTCAACTTAAACAAGGGTTCTTTTGGGTATTTTAGGGGAAGGTAATATATTGATTTAAAATCAGTTTTTCTCACATTAACTCACTCAAATCAAATCCCAAATCAAAACCCAAAACCTCTCACCTCTCTTTACTTTCTGTCTCTATTCAACCTCCATTGAAGAAACCAAAAAGCTTAAAGAACAAGGCCAAATTTCCCAAATTTGTATTGAAATTTCGTGGATTAAGTCTCTATAAGGTATTAATTCTTCACTCTTGGGATTCCTTTTCCCGAGAGGTCCTTTCAAAATTGATTTCTAAATCACCCAATTCCAAGGGTTTATCTCTACAAATGGATTTTCTTCTAAACTTGAAATTGATGATTAATTGTGACGAATTGTGATTACCTATGACTAATTAAGTGTAGATTGTTGAGTAATTTATGTTAATTATGGAATTCTCGTGTGGATCATGTCCTTTCCCCCAATTTTCCCAAATCTTGGATCTTGCTTATGAATTGATGAATGTATTGATTGTTAGACTTGTTTTAACTATTTTATTTCATTTATGGACTACCTAGGGTCATGTATTGTTGGGATTGAATCTATTTCTTTAAGATTTCATGATGAACCTTTTAGCTAAACCTCATTATGAATTGGACTTGTAGATGATTAGGGTTGTTAAAATTGGTTATGTTATTGCTTAATGCACTATATATTATGATGATGATGAGTGGGTTATTGGATAATTGTGATGAATTGAAGGTAAGATTCTTGATGGAGGCTATTTGGTAAGACTTGTGATCTTGAACTCTTTACTTCAACATTTTGGGATTGTAATTGGTAATGATGCGATGCAATTGAAGTATTATATGTGGTTAAATTAGGAAGATATGATATGATGACTATGATAATAGCATGATATGATTATGTTGAATGTGATATTATGTTGAGTCTAAGTTAATGCAAGTTTGAAGATGATTTTTGTTGTGTGCCTTAGATGATAAGATTTGATATCTTTATCTCACTAATGATGGTTGTGTGATGAAAGGAAGTTCTCATCCTATGCTTAATGAGATAGATGATATTCTATACAAAGGGGTTTGTCTCCTATGACCTAAATTAAGCTATCATTGTTAAAGAATGACTTAATAGAATTTCAAAAATAGACCTTAGCTTAGCACCGAGTGAACTTGACAATGAGAGGTGTTGACTTCCCCTAGAAGGGAAATTCACCAAGCATTCTCATGAGATGAGGGATCCAATTGCTAATGGGAATGTAGAGGGTTCAAGACATATCTTCTAGTTCCTTAATTATGTTGCCTCCATAGGAAGACTAGCTAGTGGATCCACCTAGAATGTTATGTTAATGTTTTGGTCCTACCTTGGCAAGTAGACCACCTTATTTCAATGTAGGGTTTAATGACACTGGATTCCATGTTTAGCTCATATGGTCTATGTCAGTTAAGGCAATTGTTCCTGAAAGTAAAATGAAAGTAATAAAGTGAACTCTAACTAGTGTGACTAAATGGGTTCTTCTTAATTTAGGTAGGGGTATGTATGCATTGCACTAGTTGGACTTGAGGGAAGTCCTAGGAAGTTGTTCTTATGCTTTTATATGATATACATATGTTGACTTTATATGTTGATGATCCTATATGATATTAGTTCCACTTATGAACATGTTATTGGTCTATATTGCTATATATGATGATGACTACTCATGATGCTATGTTATATGAAGTTAGGAATTACTTATGATCTCTTTCTTTGTTTACTTGGTTGTGTGGGGTTATGAGACTTCACATGATTTTTTCACTTGTATGATTGTGATGAGATTGTTAGTAAGGGTCTTATAAGATATGATGATATGAACTCTTGTAAATGTACTATTGTTATGACATTATGTTGGAGTTACTTTTGTTATATCATCTTGATATGCTACTATTCATGTTGATATGACCTTATGTTGATAGTGTCCATGTTGCCTTGACTCTATTGATGATGTTGGTCTTGTGTTGCATATATATTTTGTCTTAATGAATATGTGGTCATTGACTTACATATGCTCTTATTTGTGCATTAAGACTTTCAAAAGAGACTTAGCATGACTTTAACAAAATGTCTTCTTTAACATGATTTCAAATGGTTTATGTGCTTACATCCATACTTTATACAAGTGGTTGTACTAACCCATATTTTTTATGTTTCTACAAATATGTAGGTTCAGGCCGTTGAAGTATCAAGTCCAATTGTAAGGAGACTTGGACACCTTTCCCAAGTTGATTGGTGAGTCCTCAATATTCGATGATGGTGCCTTCTATCTATCCTAGTCGGATTTGCTATAGTCTAAAGACATTCTTGTCTCTCTTTTTGTTGAACATATTGTTGTAAGCCCTAAGTGGCAATTATAGATTCGTTTAAGGGCTATTCCAGAATGATTCGATTTCATTTTAGATGGTTTTAATGTGAGATGATATATTAGACTAAATTCTTATATGTTATGTATATTGTCTAAACGCGAAGCCTATGTAAGCCTCCTATGAGAGGAGTCTAATTAAACTCCCTGAGTAGTATGTGAGAGGTCTATGTAAACCTCAATATATAAAAGTTTTAATTTTTCCGCATTTTAACCTATAAAATGAATGACGAATTCTAAGAGGCTACTCTTAGTCCTCCCCGAGGACGACGACGCCGGTTACGTGTGTGTGTGTGGGGGGGGGGGGTGCTCCCCGGTCATGACACTTCACTCTCAAAGCATCCTTAAATTATTTTCATTAATTCTATAAGAAAGATGCATATCTTCATAAAGTCATCTTTCATAGTTCAAAACCCAGATTTTATCATCATAGTCTAGACAACATGGTAGGAATGAATTCATGGAGATTTAACTTAAAAACGTGCAATTACCAATTCATGCATACAAAACATAAATAACTCAATTGGATCAACATTGAAAGTAACCAATGACAATTTAATAAAAGCCCCATTTTGATTAGGGAATCTAACTTTACAAAATTGGGGATTTTAGGAGCCCTATGGAGGAAAAATCTGCATAGGTGAATACTATCATAACTTGATGTAAATATTCCTCAAGAAGATGGTGAATTGAAAACTTGATATTGAAACCTTAGGTTTCTTGTTTTTTCTTAGAGAGAGAATTATTTGAGCGGATGAACTTGATCAACTTTTACAAATTTAGGAGAGTGCATATAATTGAAAATTTTTGGGGGTAAAAATTTTAATACAGGGACTGGGGTAGAGGATTAAACGACATTGTATTGGGTTAGAAGTGTAACATCTCGCAAATTGAAGTATCCATTTGAAATAGTGATTTTTGGAAATAATGAAAATTAGGAAATTTGTTTAAGTTAAGCTAAGGAATGAGTTTTGGTCAATTTCAAATGACCATGACTCCTAGATCGGGATGAGTTAGGTTTGTTTTCAAATACTATAAGAAAGATCATTGAATTATCTTTTCAACATTGCTGAGTTTGCGCGATTCTGAATTTGTATGAGTACTCAGATATGTGTTTTGGAAGTTGGGTTTTTCGAATAAGAAAAGTCTAATGTCGGATTTTGGATTTTCCTTACCATATTAGTTTAACTAAGTTTTTGGAATTTATATAAGGTTCAAACTGATTGGTCATTTCATGCTTTTGAAATTAGAGTTAGGGTATTTGGAGGAAGAACACAAGAAGAGAAATGAGGATAAAAGAGCCAAAGATCATCATTTATAAGGTTTCGCTTGTGGATTTTGTCAAAGGGTGATCCCTACGAGGTATGTGAGATCACATAAAATTTAGTTAGTTCACCCATGCACAGATAATGATTCGATTAAGCGAAGTTATATAGTATTAGAAAGTAAATCCTTTGAGTTCTTGAAGAAATTCGTTTGAATTTTTGTGGGTTGTGTTTCTGAAGTTTTCTTGAGTTTGGTTCATGTTTCGGGGTGAAATTTTGAGTTGAATCTAGTGTAAATTGAGGATATAATCGATCCTAAGTGTTTGGTGAAAGAACTAAGTTGATTGGGAGGGTTTAAAGATGAAAAATGAAGGAGAAAAATCGAAGTTCTTCTGGGTAGGGGCATGGGGCATCACCCCTCTCAGAGCCCCAAAAGAGGCTCTCTGAATTTTGACCTGTTAGGCATCGGGTCAGCCATAGTGCCTCAACATAGTCTCTAAATTCCAAGGGCTGGCGCCCCGTGCCTCTTAGAGAGCTAGGGACGCTAGTTCTATCCATTTGTTTCCCACCCTTTTATACTATATCCTTAGCAACATACTTATATTTTATAGTTGATTCCAACACTCTAAGGTACGTCTATACATCATGAAATCATGCATGAAAATGACATCATGAAACTTGAATCCGTAATTTGATTCAAGAAAAGTTAAGAGTCAAGGCTAGAAATTAAGAATCAAGTCAAGAGAAGTTCATAAAGTTTTCAAAAGTCTTTCTCAAACGTTTTCACTTTGTTTTGAGACTTAAGTGTTGATTTAAGAAAAGAGTAAAGATTTGAATTCATTTATTCAAAATTTATAAGGGAATTAAGTATTCCCAAGAGTTTAAAATGTTTGCACATTTGAACAAGAAAGGGAAGCACCGATTTTCAAGAGAGATTTTAAGCTAGGCTTTGAGTAATTATCTCAAACCAAAGAAAGAAGTTATGTTTTAAAACATATGATCTAGGTAAATATTGGAGGTAGTATTGAGCATCGATATAGGGACGCGAGTCTTGATAACTCAAATATCCATAAACCGTATAGCCATCTTGGGTAGTAAAGGATCATACTTTTTAGATGACCCCTTAAGTGTTTTTTAGCATATATTAGTATATCAACTTAGTTAAGATGATCTATATGAAGGAAAATTATAGTATAGTTTTTGCAGCGTGGGTAAGACACTGTATCACCACTTAGGCTCATGTGGTGGTTGTCGGTTAGAAAAACTCCCAAAGAAACTATATTAATTTATTATGTGAGTAAAGGTGAGTTTGTTATCACATTTTCTTTGACGAACTAAGTTGCTTTATATTGTTTTATAATCCTTCTATATGTTGTATGTGTTTTATTGCTTTATATTGAGTTGAGTTATCCATGAGTTGAGTAAAGCCAAAGTAGAGATTCTTTTCAAGCCTATGTTATGCATAACATATCAACTCTCATACTCGTACATTCAATGTACTGATGCCAGTTTGTTTGCATCGTCTTATGATGCCAATAGAGATAACCAGGATCAGCATCCAATGCCCCGTTAATCAGATTGAGCACTTACAGTTAGTTTGTGAGCCTCATTGCTTTCTAAAGGGATCCTTTTTACATTTCTTTCTTGTTTTTAGTTGTTAGGATGATCGGGGGTCTTGTTCTGACATTCTTTTTTATAGAGGCTTGATAGAAATATATTTATACTTCTTTAGTCTTATTTATTTAAGCTGTATACATTTAAGACATGAGCTACCATTTTGGCTAAGATATTACTTCTTATGTTATTGCATGCGTTATATTTTATTTTGTTTAAGTCTTTCGCTAAGTAAGTAAGCCAGGCCAAGGGTTCGCTTGGGACCAACAATGGTTCTTGAGTTCCAGTCTTGCCCAAGGTAGGCTTGGGGTGTGACAAAAATAATTTTGAAAAAACCCAAAAGCCCTTCTTAAATTAATTGTCGGACCGCATCGACGGTTAGACCTATGGTCTGTAGGTCCAACTATAGACCGTCCTAGTCAATCGTTGGTGGCGTTTAGTGACCACAATTTTGGAACCCCAACGATAGGACCCATATACGGTCTGGTTGTCCACTTACGGACTATACATACCAACCGTAGGTCCCAACTTTGACGTTCAAAATTTAACTATGTTTGAAACTCACCTACGAGACATACATACGACTTGTACATTGAATGATAGACTATCCTAGCAAACAATAATAAGGTACTGGGACTTGAAATTCTAAAATCATTTAAGCTTGCCACCGTCGGTGGTTCTGTTTGTACTAGCACTAGCAACCTGAAACCTTAATTGTTTCTATTCTTTTCAAATACGAGGTGTTAAAATCTCTCCCCCTTGGGAACATTTTTCCTCGAATAGAACTCAATAAATCATAAGAAGGGTAGGAATTATATCTAACAACCCAACATGAATGCAATCACGTAAATGTACATATCCGAGGAGGAAACATCAACTCTAAGCTAAAAATGTTCGAAACATCATTTCATAAGGTCTATATGAAACTCATACTCATCATATATTATTATAAGTGGGAAGCTCCTACCTTTAAAGTTGAATTACCATTTTGTCCTTATTTTATTCCTAAATTAAATTAAATATTAATACATAATTAATTTAATATTAAATAATCATATCTAAATACATGCATCTAGACACAATGATTTAAATTCTAATTATTTACATACTAAGTAATAATTATATTATATTATACTAAATACTAAAAATAAGAAGGTGTAAAGTCAAACTTTGAAAGACAAAAATATTTTATAGAAAATTGTTAGAAATTATTTCATAGGAAATTGTTAGGAATTACTTTTTTTAAAAAAATTAAAAATTATCTATTGTTTCTCTATAATTAATGTGATTAAATGATTAAATTTGTTATCCTCTCTCTTTAGTTTGTATAAATAAATGTATTGAATTATTAGTAAAAACACTCACCTTTCCCTCTACCCCATGTCTAAGATCACTTAACTTCTAAAAATTAACTTAAACAACTCTTCACCTTTTCATCTTATCCAATGAATCTTTAGCTATATATATGTATCATGAAAAAATAATTTTTCTTTACCACTTGCCTCGTGTTGATGTGAATCATCAGAACATTTTTAAGTACTTTTTTTTTGTTTTGAAATATTAATATTTGTTGATCCTCATTAGAATGATATTTTGTATTATAAATTTTTTCTTTGTCATTTTAGATTGTTTTTTTGTTACGAGAGAAAAAAAAACTCTACTCCTTATATATTTCCTTTTTCCTATATATATTGTTGTAATAAAAGTCTTAAGAAGGATATGAATGTTGTATTTATTCTTATCTGTTTAATTTTTTTGTATTCTTTACCGAATATACTTCTTTAATATAATCTTCTATGAAATTATGAATGTTATAAGTCTATTTCTTTTACTGCTGAAATTACTAATTTATGACATTTAGATTCGTTTTTAAATGTACTTTTATAATATTTATTTACTTTTATCTTTCCTTACTAATATAGTTTCTTTAAGTAGCTATATATATGTGTACTTACTAATATGGAGCATAATGAGAGATTATTAAGGATAAGACATAGATATATTCATATTATTTGATGCTATAGTAATATTTTTTTTTCATATTTCTTGCTTGATGGTCAATGTACTATTCGATTATTATGAATTTTATTTAATTAAAGAAATATAAATTAGTAAAACTAATATTTCTAATTTTGACATTATATAATAATTCAACTTTATAATAATTATATGGGACAAACGTGCAACGCACGTTTCCGAAACTAGTATGAACATAAACATGAAGATATCAAACAAGTTAACTAACTTTCTAAAATTTAGGCTTTTTATGAACATGCATAAATGAGGAGTCATGGGAACATCTAAGACATATGAAACCGAAAGATTAAACCATAAGAAACTAAATACCTCAAGCTAGAGTAGGAACGGAGGGAAAGAGATGAGGATGATGAGATATCATATCGGTCTCGGCCTCCCTAGTAGTACCTTCAACTAATTGATTCCTTCAAAGAACTTTTATAGAAGCAACTTCTTTATTTCTCAAATTTCGGACTTGTCGGTTAAAAATCTTGATTCAAACTTCTTTATAAGAAAGATGGTTCATTAAACAAGACTCTCCAATGGTACTATAGATGTCGGATCGCTAACATATTTCTTGAACAAGGAGGCATTAAAAATGGATGCATCGATTCCAAGTCGTTAGGAAAATACACTTCATAAGAAACTTTATAAATACGCCTCAATATCTAATATGGGTCGACCTAACGGGGACTAAGTTTCCCTTTCTTTCAAAATCTCATTACATCCTTCAGGGGTGAAATCTCCAAGTAGATCTAATCTTTCACATCAAACTCAAGATCCCTTCTTTTAACGTCGACATAGGACTTTGAACCATTTTTAACCTTTCTTTAATAAGCAAAGCTTTCTCCTTAGCTTTATGTACCGATTTGGGGCCTATAAAAGCAACTTTACTCATCGAAAAGCAACCTATATGAGAATTATATTTCCTACCATATATAGCCTCACATGGAGCCATATCAATACTTGAGTGATGGCTATTATTATACTCAAACTTAATCAACGATAAATAGTCATCTACATACCCTTGAATTCAATTACACAAGTTTTCAACATATTCTCCAAAGTTTGAATTGTACACTTAAACTCTTTTTGCCCTTCGGTTTAAGGATGAAAGGATGTACTAAGATTAACACGAGTACCAAGCCTTATTTTTGAAAAGATTTCTGAACTGAGAAGTGAATTAGGTACTACAATCGGAAATAATAGATAAGGTCCCTCCATGGAACCTAGTCATTTCTCTCAAGTAATGTTGACACCCAATTTTGACTGACCTTTAACCATTTTAAGGAATGTTATTCGATTAAATACGTATTTTAAAATTTCTTTTAAGTTTAGAATTTTAATCGATTTTGAATAAAAAATTATACATTTTAGTATGTTTACATTATAAAATTATTATCTTAAAATATTTTATTAATTATAAATGAATTTCGTAATAATTACTTTATTTAAATGTTCTAAAATTCAAGTGATTTTAATTATATAAAATATATTATTATATTTGTATTATTTCAATTGAATTGCATTTCTTTAAATTTCCTCAAAATTATTTAAATCGTAGCATATTTTAATTTCTTTCAATTCTAGACACTTTAATTCCAATTTTATTTCAATTATAGCCACCTATGCCTTTCAATTCTAGACTTGTCGATACATTTTCATTCCAATTGTAGCGAAATTTCAAATCAAGTCAATCAAAATCTAATACCCCATCTTTTAATCATGACCTTTGATCTATTTCACTTAATCTTAGCCCACTATCTATGTTGAGATTGACGGTCGAGATCAACTTTACATTCCCTTTCCTATAGTATTCAAAATACCAAAACCCTATTCATTTTTCCACCTCCTTTCTCCTCTCTTACCAGATCTGCCTCCACTCTCTCATCTTTACTCGCCCCGGGGAGATGCAATAGGCAACGACTGGCAAGGGTTTGCGACGCCCGTTTCTCATTTCCCCTCTCCTCCATTTCCTCCGTCCTCCCTTCTTCCTTCCTATATCCCTCCTCACTTCTCTATGGAAGTGAGAAGCTCCACCTTCGAGTTGTCAGGCGAACAACAACTGCACAGAGTCAACAACAGGTGTAACAGCAACGCCGGCAAGGAGCAGCAGCGCCAGCGAGGAGCATGTCAGCCAACGCTGCTCCATCCCCCTCTGTTCTCCATTTTTTCGAGCAGTAGCTCGTCGAGGAACCAACAGCAGCAACATCCAGGCGAGGATCTCCGGTGGATAGCATCTCCAACAGTGACAACTTTCGCCATAAATTTCGGCAATAATGACAGTTAAATCCGACATTGTTTACAAAGAGTTTATGACGGATCCTTATGGATTCGTCTACGTATGTCTTTCTAATGTTCATTTCGTGTTTTTTTAAGTCAGGCGTAAGATAAAACTTGGTGAAATTTTAATTACTAGTTCATATTTTGCCGTCAACTGTAATTGACTTTGAGAAACTTTGTTCTTCTATGCGCTTAAGATCAATTAATGTTATTTGGCTATTTGTATGTTGATTGATCATTGCTCTCTACTCACCTCTGTTTTGGTAGTAATCCGTTATAAATCCTTCCTGTTAATCAGTTTTGCTTCTTATTTGAATCATGATGAAATTGATTGATACTTTGTATACTCGTAAATTAATTGAAATAACTAGACGAGTATTACTAGTGGCTTAATTATGGGTAAATTGATCGGTGATAGTAGTATGATTGATTTTGTTTTCTTATCGTAAATGTCAGCATGATTAATTGGTTGTCACTCTTGATTTAAGGTTGGAAAATTTTTCTTATTTGTTATATTTAATTTTTTCTTTTGGTATAAAAGAATGAATAAATAATTTGGTTGATTTACTCTCTTTGATTATGAGAATTGTAATGTTGTAAATAATTCCCTTTTACTTTTTAAAGTATAATTATGTTATTTCCTTGTGGCTAATAGTGTTTAATTATGGCAAAACAATTTTTACTTGCTCTTATTTGGTAAAACTAACCTTATATTTGGTAAAAATAAATAAATAAATAAAATGAAAAATGATGAAGTAAAATCTGATTTGGACCTCCTTTGAAATAAGGAAAAAAGTTATATTAATTGATTAATTTTTCCTTAATTAAGACTTGATAGATTTCTTACTTGTTTTATTTTGGTAAAAAATAATTTAATTTTTTTTTATTTGTCTTTCCCTTAAAATAAGAAAAATAGTACATTATAATTTACTCCTTAATTTATTTATTTCCCTTCTTAGGTGCACCTCTCTTTGCTAGATAAATAGGACTCCCACCCTTCATTATTGGACACACTACTCTCATATCCTAATGCTTGCTCATATATTCTCTGCTCTCCGAAAGAAATTAAGAATTTTTACAAAACATTTAAGTGCTTTCTTTGTTGTGTTGTTGTGGTTTCGAAAACTGTCAATACTTCATTGTTGATAAATTTTCTGCATAATTGGTTAGCCATCTTTATAATTCAAAATTTCTTTTTTGCATTATTATCATTGTTGTGTGTTCAAAAATTAATCAAAAGGGAAACACTCAAGTTAGTTTTCTTATTTCTTCTTCCTCAATGTGTGATCTTATATGTTTTATGACTTGTTTGAAATTCATGTGTTTGTAAGGAATGACATTCATATTTCTATTGATGTTGCTATTATTATTCCGTGATCTTGTCTTTGACATACTCCATTTCGCAGGGTTGAACATAGAAGTTCAAGACATGAAGAGTTTCCATGGGAGGAAATAGACAATGTGTTAGAAAGCATGCTTATATGTGTTGTTTTTTACTTTCCAATCGCCAAGAAATCATGTTCATAGGAATTATCAACTAATCTCTAGCATGCTAACTTATTTTGAAAGGAATAAATTCTTAAATGTCAATATGCCCTTTGATTTGTTAATGTGCATTTTATTGATAAATTTCAGCATGTTCAGTTAGAAACCATGCCTATAGGATCTAATTAAATAAGATTGCTCGTTAAAGTCATTCTCTAATAATTTTCAGCATGTTTAAAAAAAGAGATAAAATCTGCAAGTATTTTATGCTCTATGTAAAAGAGCAATTTTCTACATTTTTTATGCGTGTTTTATCCTAAAAAATTTTCATGTTAGTCTGTCTAGAAAAATCTGCTAAATAATTAACATTATCTGCATCATAATTAACTCCTTTTTCATCTAAAAATTTCTACTAATTAATTTTTGCATCTAATAAAACTTCATGCCTAAAGATATTTCTGCATTAATAATACTCGGTTTTCTAAGTTAAATTTCTACATTGTAATTATTTTCTGCCTAATTTTTTTTAGCATTAGTAACCAATCTGTAAATCTGTCAATGTTCTAAAAAATAATTTTTTTGCATTAACAATAAAATTGTCACTTATTTAAAATAATTTTTTGCATTAATAATAAATTTTTTGTTGTTCTTAATAATAATTTCCTGCCTTAGATTAATAAAATTAGTTGTTCTAAACAATAATTTTTTTGCATTAATGATTAAATTTGCTACTGTTCTAAAATATAGCAAAAAAGTGATCACACATTTCAACATATATATTTTAAAACAGTAGCACATTTTATTATTAATGGAAAAAATATTATTTAGAACAACATATTTTATTAATTTTTGGAAGGAAAATATTTTTAAGAACCAAATTTATTATTAATGTAGAAAATTATTTTAAGTAAGTGACAATTTTATTGTTAAAGCATAAAATTGTTTTTTAGAATATTGACAGATTTACAATTGTTTATTAATGCTATAAAAATATTTTTTAGGCAGATAATAATTACAATGTAGAAATTTAACTTAGAAAGTCGATTATTATTATTAGTGCAGAAATATTTTTGGGCAGATGGTTTCATTAGATGCAGAAATTAATTAGTAGCAAATCTTAGATGGAAAAGGGGTTAATTATGATGCAGAAAATGTTAATTATTTAGCAAAATTTTCTATGCAGATTAGCATGACAATTTTTAAAGATAAAACACGCATAAAAAAAATGTAGAAAATTGCTCTTTTACATAGAGCAGAAATACTTGCAGATTTTATCTTTTTTTTTAAACATGCTGAAAATTATTAGAGTTTCAACGAGCAATCTTATTTAATTAGATCCTACAAGCATGATTTCTAAATGAACATGCTGAAATTTATTAATAAAATTCACATTAACAAATCAAAGGTCAGATTGATATTTAAGAATTTATTAATTTTAAACTAAGTTAGCATGCTAGAGATTAGTTGATAATTCTTATGAACATGATTTCTTGGCAATTGGAAAGTCAAAAAAACACATATAGGCATGCTTTCTAACACGAACAAGTTTGCAAATAAAGAGATGACTAACACATAATTCCTCCTCCCCTTAGACGATCCTCCAAATTTATTTCATATATATAGAGAGTTAGAGTTTAAAAATTAATACAAAAATAATAATAGAGATTAAACAACATAAAATCACATCGTCTATTTCCTCCTATAGAAACTCTTCATGTCTTGAACTTCTATGTTCAATCCTGCTAAACGGAGTATGCCAAAGAAAAGATCACGTAATAATAATAGCAACATCAGTAGAAATATGAAAGTTATTCCATACAAGCACATGAATTTCAAACAAGTCATAAAACATGTAAGATCACACATTGAGGAAGAAGCAATGAGAAAACTAACTTGAGTGTCTCCCTTTTGATTCATTTTTGAACACACAACAATGACAATAATGCAAAAATGAAATTTTGAATAATAAAGAGGGCTTACCAATTATGCAGAAAATTTATCAGTGATGAAGTATTGACATATTTTCCCAAATCACAACAGTAACACGGCAAAGAAAACACTTGAATGTTTTGTAAAAATTCTTAATTTCTTTCAGAGAGCAGATAATATATGAGCAAGCATTGGGATATGAGAGTAGTGTGTCCAACAATGAAGGGAGAGGGTCCTATTTATATAGCAAAGAGGGGTGCACCTAATAAGAGAAATAAATAAATTAAAGAGTCAATTGTAATATACTATGAGAGACAAATCAGAAAATTTAAATTAATTTTTACCAAAAATAAAACAAGCATGAAATATGTCAAGTTTGAATTAAGGAAAAATGAATCAATTAATATAACATTTTCCTTATTTCAAAGGAGGGTCAAATCAAATTTTACTTCATCATTTTTTATTTATTTATTTATTTGTTTGTTTATTTTTACCAAATATAAGATTATCTTTACCAAATAAGAGCAAGTAAAAATTGGCTTGCCATAATTAAGCACTATTAGCCACAAGGGAATAACATAATTATACTTTAAAAAGGAAAAGAGAATCAATTTACAACATTACAATTCTCTTAATCAAAGAGAGTAAATCAACCAAATTATTTATTCATTCTTTTATACCAAAAAAAAAATTAAATATAACAAATAAGAAAATTTGTCCAACCTTAAATCAAGAGTGACAACCAATTAATCATGTTGGCATTTACGATAAGCAAACAAAATTCAATCATACTACTATCAACAATCAATTTACCCATAATTAAGCCACTTTCTATACTTGGCTAGTTATTTCAACTAATTCCCGAGTATACAAACTATCAATTAATTTATCATGATTCAAATAAGAAGCAAAACTGATTAATAGGAAGGGATTTATAACAGATTACCACCCAACATGAGGTGAGTAGAGAGCAATGATCAATCAACACACAAATAACAAAATAACATTAATCCATATTAAGCGCATAGAAAAATAAAGTTTCTCAAAGCCAATGTAACATTCCAAAATATGTACTTGTCTAGTGAAGAGTCTATTAGGTTTTAAGAATGTGATTTGGGTACATAGGTGTCCCAATGCCCAATATTGAGTAATATTGGGCATGTTACGGAATATTGACTTAAGGGTGTTAGCCAATTTCTATGTATTAAACAATAACTTAAAATACACTTTGGTCCAAATGCTCCAATCCAAGCTTGTTTAGGAACTGTACCTGCAATGAAGACCATAAACTAAAATTATTGATTCTTAACACATTAGGTACGACACATACAAGTGTCAAGCCTAGGTTAATAACACATGATCATTTAAAATGATCATGTAGATTAAGTAGTGCCCAAGGACATAGTGAGGGTCCTTGGACAGGAAATGTGAAGCAACACATGTGCAAGCGCATGTGAAACACACCAAGCGACCAAGCCCCAACCGAATTCAATTAGGGCAATTAGGGGGCAGTCGCGCGTGCTGGTAAAGCCACATGGGGCCTAGCTTCCTAACCAGACCTAGGATCTAACTAACTTAAATAACTAACTAACTAACTTAGGATTAACTAAAATAAACTAACTAGTGTATCCGAAATCCTAAAACCTAATCGGGTGACACTAGTCGGGTAACTAACTAAAGAAACTTTCTGGTACCTAACCTAGGATGGTCTAAAGGGGTTGGTTAAGAACCTAGTGACTTAGGGGTACTTTAGTATTTACCCTAGGTCACTTAATGTAACCTAATTAATTAAAAATCCTAGTCAAAGCCTAAACCCTTAACAAATTTTTAGTCAATTTAGGAGGGGCGTATTGGTAATTTAAGTGGAGGGTCTTTTGGGTAATTCATGGGACGACTATATATGTATATTAGGTCAGTTTTAGACCACTTTTACACGTCACAAATCAGATCAAACGAAAATTCTCTCAATCTCTCAAGAACGCTCTCTTCTCCAAACTCCATTGAAGAACAAGAAAAGATTAAGGAAGAAGACAAAGGTTTCAAAGTTTTCAATTTGATTTTCGTGGATTCTTCATCTATAAGGTATGAGTTTTTCATTCTTGGGATTCCTTTCCCCAAGAGATACTTTCAAGATAAGTCTTCAAGAACTTCAAATACTAGGGTTTTCACTCTACAAAATGAATTTTCTTCCTAACCCTAAATGTATTATTTTTAATGAAAAGTACACGTTTTCTAAGGTTAATTTTACACGAATTGTTGAGTGTTCGACTGATAATGCTTGAATGTCGTGTGATACATGTTCCTTCTCTATGTGATGGTTTCGGATGGGATGTTTATAGTATTTGATAACGTGTAAACGTTAGGGTTGGAATTTAAGGTTTGAATGAACCCTTTTACGACCCGTTTCCCTTATCCTACGCTATGCATTGATCTTGTACATGATTTGATGAGTTGTTCTTGATTATTTTATTGAGTATTTCACTAAGTATGATTATGAGTAGTGTAAGATGAATAAGATTCTTGGAAGCAAGAGGTAAGTCTTCTAAAGGTGTGATTACTCTACAATGTTTATGTTAGCCTATGAATAACGATGTTATGTTATGAAAGTATATATGATGTTTTTATGTATATATGTTGGGCTATGAACATGTTAAATGTGAGATCATGAATAGACTTCAAAAACACAAGCTATGATATTCTCTTGTATGCTTTACATAAGATGACTATGTTATGCTAATCTCACATATGAAGGGTTACGATGAAAGGAAATTATCATATAATCCTAAAAGAGATCATGATCATGTTTATACAGGGAGTTAACCTCCTATGGCCTATGATAAGTTTATGATGAAAGAAAACTTAAAGGTTATTTCAAGAAAAGGGACTTAAGCTAAGCACCGATGGACTAGATATGAGAAGTTTCCCTTCCCTAGTGGATGGTAGGTTTACAATGATTCTCATGAGATTGAGGCTTCCATGTAATGTGGAACTATGGTCTCTAATACATCTCCTAGTTTTTGAACTATGTTGCCACCATAAGATACTAGCTAGTGGATCCACCTAGAAAGCTATGTCAAGTAGGTTCTACTTTGGCCGGTAGACCACCTCTTTTCGGTGTGGGAAGACACCGGATCCCATGTTTAGATAAAATGGTCTATGTCAGTTAAGGCGAATGTTCCCTCATGTAAAATGAAAGACAAGTAAATGAACGTTGACTAGGGTGACTTGAGGAGTCTACTTAGTATAGGTAGGGATATGAGACTCTATCTAGACATTGCACAAGTTAACTCTAAGGGAAGTCCTAGGAGATTGTTCTTATGTAATATGATGACATGAAAGATATATGTTTATGATACATGATGTTACTCTTACATGAATGTTGGTTATTATGATGAATACGTTATTGGGTTATATTTTTATATTAAGCGATGATTACTTATGTTACATTTTACATGAAGCACAACTTTACTTATGGTCTCCTATCTTATCTACTTGGTTGTGTGGGGTTATGGGGCTTCACATGACCATTGCACTTGTAGGTTGGGGATGATATCTTTGGTAAGTGTTTTTGTATGTTATGTTTATATGATTTATTGAATATGTTATCATGAATCTATGAAAATATGTCTTTGATTATGATCATGGTGTAAGTTGATGGTATCCACACGTTATATAGTATGTGCATTGAATACTTTCACATGACTTAGCATGTTTTCTAATGAAATGATTAAATGATCTTTTTTCATGCATGTACTTATGTGTTATGTGCATATACCCATATTTAGTACATGTGGCGTACTAACCCCATTACTTTATATTACTACAACTGTAGGTTCCAGGCATTGAAGTTTAATGAGGCCAATTTGAAAAAGATTGGAACTCTTTATCCAAGTCTTGGTAGGTCCTCATGTTCGGGACGCTATCATTTTTTTCCAGCTTATGAAGACTTTATTAGATATTAGGATTATCTATTTCCATCATGTTTTCTTTAGATTCTTTTGTATTAAGGCCTATATGGCATATTGACTTTTTATTGACTAAGTCCAGATTTGAACTATTAGATGATTTTATATATATAGAAGACAATTCATTAGAATATCATATACTTTATGAATATTAAGTATGAAGTCTAAGTATACTTCAATAGTATTTTTAATGTTTTAATTTTTCCGCTAAATTTAAATGTATGATTGTGATAAATGCTAAAAGAGGATTGTCTGCGATCTCTGAATGGTCAACGACGCCGGTCTCATCTAGAGTGTATTCTCCGGGTGTGACAACCAATTACAGTTAACAACAAAATAGGAACTAGTAATTAAAATTTCACCAAGTTTTATCTTACGCATGACTTAACAAAACATGAAATGAACATTAGAAAGACAAACGTGGAAAGATCCAAAAGGATCCGTCATAAACTCTTTGGAAAACTTGTCTGATTTTACTGTCGTTCTTGACGGAATTTATGGCCAAAGTTGTCACTGTTGGAGCTGATGTTTACCGGATATCCTCACGTAGATGCTTATCTTGTTGGTTCACCGACGAGCTGCTGCTCTAAAAAAATAGAGAATATAGGGGGATGGAGCAGCGTTGGCTGACGTGCGTCTCACTGGCGCTGCTGGTCGCTGCTACTCCTTGCCGGATTACAACTGCGCCTATTGCTGAGACTCTGCTGCTTTTGGTCACCTGACAGTTCACATGTGGATCTGCTTACTGCCAACGAGAAGAGAGAAGGGAGGAGGGAGAGAGGAAGGAAGAAGGGAGTAGGGAGGAAGCGTAGGAGAGGGGAGATGAGAGAGGGGTGTCGCCACCCATGGACGATTGCGGCCTATTGCGTCTTGACGGGGAGAGTAAAGATGAGAGAGGTGCGGCATATCTGGTAGAGAGGATAAGGGAGGTGGGAAAATGAATAGGTTTTTGGTTTTTTAAATAAAATAGGAAAGGGAATGCAAAGTTGATCTCGACAGTCAATCTCAACATAGATGGAAGGCTAAGATTAAGTGAAATAGATCAAAGGTCAGGATTAAAAGATGGGGTATTAGATTTCGGTTGAGTTGATCTGAAATTTGGCTAAAATTGGAATGAAAATGTATTGGAAAGGCTAGAATTGAAAGGCACATGTCACTATAATTTAATTAAAATTGGAATTCAAGTGGCTAAAATTAAAAGAAATTAAAATAGGCAAGAATTTAAATAATTTTGAGGAAATTTAGAGAAATTCTATTCAATTCAAATACTAAAATATAATTAAAATTACTTGAATTTTAAACATTTAAATTAAATAATTATTACGAAATTCATTAATAATTTTAAAATATTTTAATCATTACTTACAATAATTTCATAAGGTAAATATACTAAAATATAAAAAATTTATGCAAAATCGACTAAACTTCAAAACTTAAAACAAATTTTAAAATACGTATTTAATCGAATAGAATTCCTAAAAATTGTTAAAGGTCAGTCAAAATTGGGTGTCAACAGCTGTCCCTTGGTTACTTGACAATGAAGAATGAAATGTCGGGCAACCAACGTTGACTTAGTAGTCGATTTTGTCCGACCGACGAGAGATGTCAGTGAGATCAATCGAAACGATGTACAGTTGAAAAAGGGTACGACCGAGACTGTGTTATTATGCCGCCTATATATCTCTGGTTATACGAGAATCAGGTCGTGTGTAGTTCTGGATTTAAGAGCAAATGAAACTCTTAAAATTTAAAAGAGCAGTAAGATATTCGAAAGGGCATGATATCGACTTGAATTGATAAGATTAGAGTAGAGAGAAGAGCAGATAGAGAAGTGAGAAGAGCAAGACTGAGATGGGAGAAGAGAGATCTACCACGCCTGCAAAACTCTAAAATGACTAAGCTTCCTTTTGCAAGGCGGACAATTCTAAACGACGTTTTAAGGCGGACAAGCCCAAATGTCCTATTATAAGGCGGACGAGCCTAAATTTCACATTATAAGGCGTACGAGACTAATATCCTATTGTAAGGAGGACAAGACTAAATGTCGTGTTGTAAGATCGACAAACCCAGACGTCGTATTGTAAGATTGACGAACCTAAATGTCCTATTATAAGCGAACAAGCCAAAAAGTCGTATTGTAAGGTCGACACATCTAGATGTCCTTTTGTAAGGTAGACGATCATAAATATCGCATTTGAAGGCGGATGAGCCTAAATGTCATATTGTAAGGTTGACGAACCTAGTGTTCTATTATAAAGTGGGCGATCCTGATGTCGAATCAGTAGATCACAATATCAAATTTCAATCCAATGGCCTGAATGGTAGCCTGAGTAGCCAAACGATAATGCGAGTATGACCGTTGTTGCGATAGGCATATAAGCATGGAAACAATAGTTCAGAGGGTAATTGATCTTGTTTGTAATTTTCACATTTGTAACTTGTAATATGAATAGAGAAAATATATTAAAATAGACGATAAAGGTAAACATGATGCAATTTTCTAAATCGACATCTTTGGATCCTGATAGATAAAATTAAATCCTTAGGCCATGATATGATGTCCACAGAAAGATGATGCCTTTGGAATATGATGCCTTAGGAACATGATAAGCATAAAATAAGTCCTTAGTCCATTACATGATGTACGCAATCCATCAAATATGTGTTCCTTTGGAGGATGACGCCTTCGGAATATAAGTAATGAGTAAAGAAAGTGTATCTATTTTGATGTTATTCTAGCATCTTGCGATCTGAATCAATAGTGACTCTGTAAAGATGTATTGGGGCACATGCAATTCTTGAGCGCAATGCAATGTTGGGCACATGTAATTTTCGAGCACAATGCAATTTTGGGCACATTCTATAATTCAATCTTCGGGCACATGCAATCTTCGAGCACAATGTAATAATATAGTTCTTGGGAACATGCAATCTTCCAACTCAATGCAGTCTCGAGCTCAATGCAACTTTAGGGCATAATACAGTTTCAGGCACATGCAATAATGCAATTCTCTTACACATGCGATTCTTAGACACAATGCAGTCTCAGGCACAATGCATCTTTAGGGCATAATGTAGTTTCGGGCACATATAATAATGCAGTTCTCTGACACATGCTATTTTTAGGCACAATGCAGTTGGGGAACGATGCAATCTTTGAGCACAATGCAATTTCAGGAACGATGCAGTTCAGACACCTGCATAATAGTTTGATTGAGGGCATAAAGTAGCTTGAACATTCGCCTTCTTGGAGGGGTTGAGTGCCATTGATTAGCAATTTGTCAAGCTCAAAAGTAGTATGGTGATCCTTCAAGCAATGTTGAAATTGCCTTTGTATATGTACCTGTATTTTCTGCATTCAAAGAAAAATAGTTATTTTAAGGGGGAGGTTGATCCATGTCCATGATTTGACACAACATGCTCCTTTGATGTCTGATAGAATGTCCTGTAGAGTGTTTTCAAAAATTTTGAGGTCCCCTCATCATTTTCTGCCCCAATCTAGAAGTTCTATTATTTTGATATGTTGTAGATTGTAGCTTGACTACTATGAATTTTTGAGGTTCTCTCAAAAATTTTGCCCCAATCTTGATTTGCTCCGGTGTTGGTTTGTGCTGAAAACACTTGTTAGGGAATTTTTGAGACCCTCTCAAAATTGTGACCCAGTATCAAAATTTGCAAGGAGAATGCTCTTTGTTGGAACTATTGAGACTCTTTCAAAAATTCTGCCCTATTTACATAATAGAGGGGAAAATGAAAATTTATTATGGTAAGACTGAACCCCCATAAGAGCGCCTACATATCCCCCTCTTAAACGGGAATTAGGTCCGACGTATTACAAAAAGAATATCATTCTTAACCAAAAATGGAATTGACAGATTTTGACCAACTTATTGCCCATATTCCATCATGGGTGTCTGAATGTGGAAAACTTGAACTTGAATGACGCAAGCCTTATTTGGAAACTGGTTCAAATAACTTTGGCATGTTCACTTTTGGAATTTCTTTGTTGTAAAGTACTCCAGGCATATGACTTAGTATCAATCAATTGTTGAATCTTGTATTTCAGATCGCGACATTTTTCTATAGTATGTCCATCCATTCCTGAATGATAAGCACAAACCTAAGAGGGTTCAATCCACTATGAACGCGTATTCATCCTTATCTCATTGATAGGAGTGATGTGACCAACAATCCTCAACTTTTCATAGAGTTAGCCTATAGGCTCAGTCAGAAGAGTATAAATTTTGCTAAACTTCTTCTCAACATTGAAGAGATTTTTGCGATTATGCGGTTGAGTGATGACTTTGTCCTTGTGGCCAGGATATGTTGGTTGTTGATATGGCCGAGGAGTCTTTTGGTATGGAGATATTTGATATGGAATGATTGGATGTGGTATGAGAGGCGCATGATGCCGAGGGAATTGGTGCAGAGGTGTTTCGTATCGAGGAGCTTGCATAGGATTCTATGGATGTGGAGTGAGATGTTGAGGTATAGGAGCATGATGATGGGAAGGATATAGGTGATTTGGAAAATGGGTGTTCTTAGGAGGCATTTGAATGGAACTTAGTTGATTTTGAGAAGTGGGGTAACTTGGAGGAGGATGAGAAGTAGGGTGAGTTGGAGGATTATTTTGTAGAGTGGCTTGACTTGTGAAAGGCGACATATCCATGAGTGTTTCCAAAGCAGGATTTTCGGAGAGTAACAACTTTTCCCACTCGCACATATCAAACATCTCTTCTTCTAACTTCTTTATTTTTTGCTCAAGGCTTGATACCAACTCATCTGAAATACACTTCTTTCAACAGTCTTGCATATAACTTGTCATTAGTCACTTTCCTCTTTCCTTTGTGATTCTCTGTTATGAGAGAAGGAAGAGAGACCTTTGATCGCATGTGGTAAACCATGTTTTACAGATCAACCAATGGGGAAGGTTAAAACAAAAATTAAAGAAAAACAAAACCCAATTTAGAGCATTGTATAAATTGTTATATCAAGCATATTGTTTTAAGATAAACGCCCTAAATGCAAAAGAGCCTTGTTGAGCTAGAGGAAGGCCTAAGCGGCACATAAGTGATGCATAATAAATTAATTCAAGCCTTATTTTCCAATTGGAGTTTAGATTAGAAGAAATAGAATAACTTTTATTTATTATAAAATTCGAATATTATATCATAATTGAAAAATAAAAACTGAAATAAACTAAGGGAAAAGGGATAACATGGGGGAAAACATTCTGAAATCTTAGAGGTATCGATTCCAAGGCTTGGAGCCAATTGATTTCTTCTATAGGGAGAGATTTGTTGTCTTATGTTCAACACACTGCATGCCCATATGATTTCCTTTTCATCGGTGAGCCCATGGTATTATTCTCCACTTAATAATGGATCTTCAGACTCTATCAAGATCCATATGTGGTACTCATGTGTGCATAATGCCTGTCGTGCACCCATAGGAATGGACAACACACGCTTCCATCATTGAAGTATGTTGTGGACTTGTGGTTTATCGAGTCCAAACTCATAATTAAACGCACCATGTTAGACTGAAATGGCATGACTTGAGTTTGCCCTAATTTTTGAAGTACTCGAAGGCTCATATGGTTGAATACCCTTTAGGCCGATAAGCTCAATGAAGTATCGGTCATCCCCTCATACTATGGAATTAGGCGTGGACAACCAATAGATCTTCCATGCTCTGTCAAGAATATTTTCCAGTCCACAAAACCACCAGGGGCGGTGAAACTTACCTTTCTTCTTATATGGTTATCAATCTTGTTTCCTTGACCAAGAAAGATGTCTACCGCATCGCACCCTATTTGGAAGTGTTTGATAGCCCATAGTTGAAGTAGATGGTTGCATTCCTCGAAGAACATTCTACCATTAACATATGCTGATGCACTCCTCATTATCTCCGCCAGGATCATGGTCACTATTGTTTTCCTAGGCTCGCCCCCTCTTTGAGCTAAGTCTTGAACCACGTTGTTTAAAGAAAAATCAAGGATCCTAATTAGGCAATGACAAAGGCATCTAAGTGATATTTTGCCATTCTTTAAAGAAGCACTCAAATTCATAGCTAAAGCGTATTAGTTATTATATCAGCCAAATCGTGAGTATAAGAAGTCTAAATGAGTCCAATCAAGGTCTAAAGAAGTCCAGATTGAATTAGACTTCATCCCAACACTTTTTAGAAATGCCATTGATGATTTCTTATACAGTACCATCATTTCACACTCTTAATATGGAAAGTCGATAAAATCACTAATTTCTTCAATTTTTGGTGTCAAGTCAAAATCTGCAAATTTGAATACCATCCTTACAGGGTTCCAAAACTCTAGTAAGGCCCTGGTTAGATAAGGATTAAAAATGACAAAGATAAGAAATTTGAGACCACATAACAATTGACGAATCTCCCTTTCCTGACCTCTTTATATCTATCCACCAGCTCCTAAGTGTGTGATTTACCTTTGTGACCATTTGAGGGTTTAGGGATTTGACATCATCCATGACTCCGCAAACAAAACAATAAACAACTTCTAAACTCCATTTTTGAAAAGTTGGCTTGATTTAATTATTATGATCACATTGACACATAAATATGCAATTTGTCTAAAGGGTGTTGGGTCCCTTTAGACGATAGGGTCGCTACTAATTATGTAGATTGACACCAAGGGTCAAACCACCTAGAGCTTGTGCAGCATGCATAACCTAACTAGGAGTTCTAAGAGTCTGTCTGACACGGACTAAAATAGATTCTATGTGAAAGGCTCGTGGTTTCGCAGTAGTAAGACTATCCATTCTGTCCATGCGTATACCGACTCTCTATAATGGGTATTTGAATAGAATTGAAGTAGTTGTGAGAGGTGCAAAGGCACAACATCACAGTAAAAATTTAAAAAAAGAAGAGGATCCCAATTGGGGGAAGTATAAACGGAATGTCAGTTATCAAAGCAGTAACATTTAGCATTTAGATGAAAAATAACAACACATAAGCAGTTTATAAAAGAGATAAATAAATAAATACATACATAATTAAGAATCATGCAAATAAGGACAGTAGTAAAACATGCGAGCAAATAAATAAAGGGAAAAGGGAAAAGGTGAAACATGATAATAAATGAATAAGGAAGAGGGAAAGGGGTCGAACATGGAAAGGAAACAATAAATAAGGAAACAAAATAATAACTAAACATGATAAACACCTAACAAATAATGAGATGACAAAAAATAAAGTAAAACCCACATGAATAAGCATGAGACATGTAATGGTAAGAACCTAATATCCCCAACAGAGTCGTCATTCTGTCGCACCTCATTTTTAGCAAAAACGGGTTTGGATGCACGACCTAAGAACTTTTTAGGATTTTGGATTTTGAAGATTCTCCACCTAACGAATTAAGGTACGTTAGGACACCTATCTAACCTAATTATATCTAACTAAGGTTAACGATGCAGACATCAAGGTAAGAGTCCAATTACCTTGAGGGAAAGGTGTTAGGCATTCTTTGAGGTCCACAAATGTGGATCCCATCCGTGTCTCATGCAATTTATGTGGGGGTTAGAAGTAGCAAATAAGGTCACTTAATTTATTATTTATTTAATTATCATGCTTGCTAGGTGATAAGAATATTAAATGATTAAGATATCAATTATTTTAATTGACTAATATTTTGTTGTATTTACTATCTTATCATATAACCTCATATGCTTAATTAATTAAAATAATTGATACTTAGTCGTTTAATATTCTTATCACCAAGAAAGCATGCTAATTAAATAAATAATAAATGAAGTGACCTTATTTGCTACTTTTAATTCCCACATATATTGCATGAAACACGGCCGGGACCCACATTAATGGACCTCGAGGGATGCTTAACACCTTCCCCTTAAGGTAATTTGAACCCTTACCCTGATCTCTGGCTTGTTGACCTTAGTTATAATTAATTAGGTTAGATATGTGTCCTAACGCGTTTTAATTCGTTAGGTAGCGATTCTTCAAAATTCAAAATCCCAAAAGAGTTGTTAGGTTGTGCATCCAAACCCGTTTTTGCGAAGCCTTTCATAGTCCTCCGACAAATAAGAAATCTTGACAGGATTAAAATGAATTGATTTCATCATTTGATTCACAATAATCCAAATCGAGTCATTTTGTCATCAGGTACGGGTTAAACCGACAATAAAGTCCATAATTTATTTTCTTACTTTCCAGTAGGGATATAGATATTTTGGGAAAAACCTCTTGGATTTTGATTCTGAACTTCCACTTGTTGACAATTAGGACACTTAGACACAAATTCTACAATATATTTCTTCATTCCATTCCACCAATAGACCTCCCGTAAGTCAAAGTACATCTTGGTGGATCCCAGATGAATGAAATATCTAAAAATATGGGGTTCTAATAAGATTTAATCCCTCAAGTCACCTACATTTAAAAAACATAAACAACGTTGATAGCAAAAATATTCCATATCTTCCTTGAGAGAAAGCCTCAAGTGACTTCTTGAGCACCGCTTTCCTTAACTCGGTCAACATTGGTTCATGAAGTTGCTTGGTCTTCACATCAGACACAAAGGACAATTCTGAACCATGATGAACCATAATACCGCCTTTGATACAGTCAACCAACCAAACATCCAAACAGAACAATCTTTGAACATCACAAATCAACTCCTCCTTTTATATCTCAACGTGGGAAACACTACCCATTTATAATCGACTAAGAGCATCCGCCACCATATTTTCTTTGCTAGGGTGATAGAGAATACTCATGTCATAATCCTTTAGTAACTCAAGCCAACTTGTTCGGAGAAGATTTAGATCTTTTTGTTTAAATACATATTGAAAATTTTTGTGGTCAGTAAAGACATCAACACGAACACCATATAAGTAATGCCTCCTTTATATAAAACACAATCGCCATTAGTTTTAAGTCATGGGTATGATAAAAATTTGTATGAATCTTAAGTTTCCTTGAAGCATAGGCAATGAGTTTTCCATTTTGCATAAGGAAACATCATAACCCATTTATTGAAGCATCACAATAAACAACAAACCCATTGGTTCCTTCAAGTAATTTCAACACCAGAGCGGAAGTAAGTCATCTTTCAATTCCTAGAAAACTCTTCTCACAAGCTTCCAACCATAAGAATTTGACTCTCTTTTGAGTCAATGTCTTCAACGGAGAGATAATTGAAGAAAACCCTTCAACGAACCTTCTATATTAATCGACTAAACCCAAAAGCTTCTAATATCCGAAGGGGATACAAGTCTAGGCAAACTCTTCAAGGGCATCAATCTTCTTAGAATCTACCTCAATACTTTTTTTGGAAATGATACGACCACGAAAATCCTAATATGTTAACCAAAACTCACACTTTCTGAACTTTGCAAAGAGTTGTTGATCCATTGTAACTTACAACACAATCCTCAAATGATTTTATATTCTTGTATTCACTCCTTTAACCGATCAAGATATAATCGGTGAACACAAATACAAACATATCAAGGTATTGTCTAAACACCATATTCATTAAATTCATAAATATTGTCGAACCATTAGTTAAGCCAAAGGACATCATCAAACACTCATAATGACCATACCGAGTTTGAAAAGCCATTTTTAGAATGCCATCCTCTTTAACCCTAAATTAGTGATAACATGATCGCAGGTCAATCTTAGAGAAGTAACTCTCTTTTTGAAGTTGATCAAAGAAGTCATCTATCCTTAGAAGAGGATACTTATGCTTAATGGTAAACTTATTAACTAACGGTAATCAATACACATACAAAGTGAACCATCTTTATTTCGAACAAAAGAAATTGGAGTACCCCATAGATACATACTTGGTAAGATGAAACCTTATCCAATATATATTCAATTTCTCCTTTAATTTCTTAATTTCTGTCGAAGCCATTTGGTAGGATAAATAGAGATATTTTGCGTGTTGGAAGTTGGTCAATACAAAAGTCTATTTACTTTTATGGAGGAACACCGTGTAGATCATCAGGAAGCACTTCCAGAAACTCATTAATAATGGAGACCGGCTCAAAAGTAATGGTTTCAAAGTCCATATCCCTCACCCTAACTGAAATTTGACCACTCGGGGTATATAATCAATAGAAGCATAAAAAAATGCAACCAATACATAAAAAGAATAACATTGAAATCTAACATGTGAATCTATACAAGGACAAACATGAATGACTCTATAAAATAAGGAGAAGATACAATTTCTATAGACTCTCTTAGCCACAATCGATTCATTAATAGGAGTAGATACATAATACATGTCTAACAACATATT